>NC_069500.1:348294097-348378357 GCF_027579735.1 Bombina bombina
TTCAAAGTGAAACCACTATTAAATGTTCTATGCTCATGTACTATAGCTAGCTAGTATATATCCTGCTTATTTCATAATAGCAGCTAACGAGATCATATATTGCATGTCCGTGTGTTAGGCTGGTGAAAGCACACTAACCTTCGCAATTAAGTCTAGGTACCACAAAATGTAATAACTGAGAACTGCAAGCACAACGACTCTGCTACATGCCTAGTTGAGATTTTAAATTTGTTTATGTTATACATTGAATGTCGGGTTGGCTCTCTTTAGCTACCCTGGGACAAGCAAATTCCTATTTTACCAAATGCCTTGATATTATTTACCCATATAAGTGGGACACTGCATTAAAAGGCCCCCAGAACAATATGATTTAAACTGCTGTGCAATTCTAGCGCTATTTAATCTATCTCAGTTTGAAATGCTACCTATATATTACACGTAGTATTGCTATGTGAATCTCCTTGCACTTAGATTTCTATTTCTGGTAACAACACTATTATGCTTGTTTTGTTCCTATTTCTAAACCCATGAATAAGACGCTAACACAAAGTTCAGATAAACATTTATATAGTAGTCTGCCCTTACTCTATGGCCCGGCACTGATTTCCTTTATTCATTTAACCTATCCTACCTTTCCCACCATCTGATCTAAGCCATGGGGCCTGCTTTTATGGAACTCACATTCACTGTATGTGCTGGTTTTGGATACATTAGTTAAAGCACACTTACCTTCGCAATTAAGTCTAAATGCCACAAAATATAATAACTGAGAATTGCAGCCATAATAACTCTGCTACATACCTAGTTGGTCTACATACAGTTGTTATACCCCCCCCATCCCTTACCACTCTGCCCCGCCTTCTCCCCTGGCTTCCCCTCCTTTGCCTCCTTCTGTTCCCCCTGTTTTGTGTTTTATGTTTGTCTACTCCCTCCATCCCTTTCTATTCTGTCCCCCGGCTCTCCCCTCCCTTCCCTCCCCCCCTTTCTGCCTTCCCTATCCTACGTTTGTTTGATTGTTAATAATGTTAAAACCCCAATGTAGTGGTGCAAATGCATATCTCTTAGAGCAATGGTTACCTACTGTAAATTCTTGAAATACACGTATGTTATTGTATGAAATCGCAGCTGCTTGTACTGTCTTACCTGCCTTCTTAGCTCACCCTGTGAGGTGGGCTGGAGAGGTAACTTGTACCTTTGCACCCCTTATTGGATATAAATAAAAGTTAAAAAAAAACCTTGTCAGGATCCATGGAAAACCCTGCAACGGAGTAAATATAACCTAGGAAGGTTACTTGAGTCTGATGGAACTCACATTTCTCGAGTTTACAAAACAGGCCGTTCTCACGTAGTCTCTGAAGAACCCGTGTAACATCAGAACGATGAGCCTCAAGTGTGGGTGAGTGTATGAGGATGTCACCTAAGGATACCACAACACACTGTTGCAACATATCTCGTAGGACATCATTAATAAATTCCTGGAAAACAGCAGGAGCATTACATAGGCCAAAGGGCATTACAAGATACTCATAATGCCCGCTCCTGGTGTTAAATGCTGTTTTCCATTTGTGGCCCTCCTTGATCCTAACAAGATTGTACGCTCCTCTCAAATCAAGTTTAGTAAAGACCGTAGCTCCCTTGAGGCAGTCAAAGAGTTCCGTAATGAGCGCAATAGGGTAAGCATTCTTAATGGTAAGATGATTAAGACCCCTATAATCGCTGCATGGTCTTAACTCGCCACCCTTTTTCTTCACAAAGAAGAAGCCAGCCCCTGCAGGAGAGCAGGATTTGTGGATGATTCCCCTCCTCCATAGCACAATTCTCCGCAACAGACAGAGGGTAAACCCGGCCACGAGGAGGAATGGCTCCGGGTTGCAGGTCTATGGCACAATCGTAAGACCAATGAGGAGGCAACGTACCGGCACGCACCTTGTCAAAAACGTCTAGGAACTCTCGGTACTCCTCTGGCAATTGAGATACCGAAGAAGTGCACAAGACTTTAACTGGTTTCCGAAGACAAGTGGAAATACATTACGGAGACCACGACAAAATTTTGGACCTGCGCCAACCCAGAAAAAACGGAAAATGCAGAGAGTTTATCACCTGGATCTGGAGGGTTTCAAAATGGAGAGCCCCAACAGCCATGGATAACGGAGCAGTTTTGTGAGTAACGAGTGTGGGCTGAAGGGGCCTGCCATCAATGGCCTTAATAGCAAGTGGAACGGACCGAGGCAAAACAGGAATGGAGTGCTTTGATACAAATTCGCTGTCAATTAAATAGCCCACAGCACTGGAGTCAACAAGAGCCTGGGTGAATATGGAGGAGTCCACCCAGGAAAGGACAACCGTGACCAAAGGTTTCTCCTTAAGCAGTTCCGGGGACAAGGATAAACCACCCAAGGTCTTCCCCCGACAGGACCTTAGGTGTGAGCGTTTCCCGGCCGTGTAGGACAAGACTTCAAAAGGTGGCCCTGTAACCCACAATAGAGGCAGAGCCCCTCCCTCCTCCTAAAGGCCCTCTCCGCCGCGGAGAGACGCGTGAATCCCAGCTGCATCGGCTCAGCAGTACCTGGTGACTCGGGACCAGGAGGCATGGGTGGGAACGAACACGTAGGAGACAACGGAACAGGAGGCTTCCGCAAGCGCTCCTTGAAAGAGGGCCTCTCACTTAGTCTGATGTCAATTAGAATCAAAAGACACCAATGCCTCGAGATATTCTGGTAAATCTCTGGCGGCAACTTCGTCTTTAATCGCATCAGAGAGCCCATGAAAGAAGGCAGCAACAAGGGCTTCATTTTTCCAACCTACCTCTGCAGCAAGCGTACGGAACTCAATGGCATACTGAGCAACAGATCTTGTACTTGCTGAATGGACATGAGTCTTTTAGCAGCAGAGGAGGAGCATCAAATACCCTTCGAAAGGAGGCCACAAATTCAGGGTAATTTGCAATCACAGGTTTATTAGTCTCCCACAAGGGATTAGCCCAGGTAAGAGCTGTGTCAGAGAGTAAGGAGATGAGAAATCCCACCTTAGCTCTGTCAGAGGGAAACGCCTGAGGTAACATCTCAAAGTAAATGCCCACCTGGTTCAAAAACCCTCTGCACTAATTAGGATCGCCTCCATAATGCTGAGGTAGAGGTGCAAAACCGGACATGCTCCTGGTAGGACTAGGTGCAGTAGCGGAAACAGGAGCTACCATAACTTGCCTGACACTTTGGTCCAAATGTGCAGTGCGAGTCAGCAGGGTTTGCAGGGCTAGTGCAAATTGATCCAAGCAGTGATCCTGTTCATCTATCCTGGAAATTATGGCAGGTAAATGTGGATTATTAGCACCATCAGGATTCATGGCTCTTGCGTAATGTCAGGGTGCCAGGAATCAGACTGAGACGAGAAGTGCAAAAATAACCACACCTTTATTAATAGCAAAAAATAATAAAAAGTCAAATAACAAGCCAGGAATCAAAACCAGAGCTGGTAGTCAGACGAGCCGAGTCAGTAGCCAAAGCAAGTAGTCAGACGAGCCGGAATCAAGAACAAGGAGAACAGCAGAGTCAGGAACAAGCCAGGGATCAGGAAACAGGAGGGACGTCAGACAGCCAGGTAATACACAGGAGCTCTCACAAACAGGTCTGAGACAATGCAAGGGCAAAGAATACTGAATAGAGGCCCTTTAAATAATAAGTGATGACATCACAATTCTGAGACTGCATCCTGTCTCACACTGATGATGTACACCAGTCTGCCCATTAAAGTAAGTGCAGGAAATGAGCAGCATCACACAGTATGCACCAGACAGCAAGAGAGGTGAGTAAAATGGCTGCCAGAAGTACATGGCAAACAAAACAGGGGAAAAAACCCTGACACTGGCCCTCTCTAGGTATGCCTTCAGCATGTTCACATGAAAGGTCCGGCGGACCCGGTCATCTGAACATTCAGCTACCAGATAGGTTGTGTCATTCAGCTGCTCTACCACTCTCTAGGGTCCCTGCCAGGAGGCCTGTAGCTTGTCAGTTTTGACAGGCTTCAAGGCTAGGACCTTCTGCCCCATTGCCAGGGTCCGGTTATGGGCATTCCGGTCGTACCACCGCTTCCGTCTGCTTTGAACGACCTGAAGGTTCTCTCGCACCCTTTCGATGAGGTCCTTCAGTCAGTCCCTGAATTTGAGAATGTACTCCACAACGGTGTCCCTCCTCTTCTGTTGCTCCCTCCAGTGGGCTCTCAATAGGTCTAGGGGCCCCCTTATTTTCCGGCCATATACTAGTTCAAATGGGGAGAATCCCGTGGATTCCTGGGGCAGCACTCTGTATGCAAATAGGAGGTGCAGCAGGTATCTTTCCCAGTCCTTGTGAGAGGCCGAGAATGTCCTAAGCAACTGCTTCAGGGTCCCGTTGAACCTCTCACATAACCCATTAGTCTGGGGGTGGTATGGAGCACTGTGCAGGGGTTTGATCTCGCGAAGTCTCCATAACTGCCGGGTGGTCTCCGCAGTGAACTGGGTTCCCTGGTCGGAGATCACTTCCCGGGGAAAGCCTAGCCTGGTGAATATGCCACTGTCTCTGCCTGGATATTAGCCAAAGGGATTGCCTCCGGGTACCGAGTGGCATAATCTACTACTGTCAGTATATACTTTTTCCCTGTGGGTTCGTCAATGATGGGAAAGGGGTGCAAGGCAGCTTTGGAGTGTCTTTTATACTTTCTGGCAGGTCTTACAATACCGCTTAATATCAACTGTAATCCCTAGCCAAAAGAATGTCTGGGTCAGTCGGTGATGGGTCCTAGACTTCCCCAGATGCCCTGCTAGGGGGATGTCATGCCCTATCCGCAGCAGGTCGTACTGATATTTCTGTAGTACTACCAGCTAACGTTTGGGCACCGGCCCTTTTCTCCTCTCAGAGATCTGGTACAGGAGCCCTTTCTCCCACTCAAAACGTTCCCCCTCGGGGCCCTGAGGGTCAATCACTACTCCGTCATGGTAAGGGGCTAGGGTCGGGTCGCTCAATGTTTCCTGGGCGAAGTCAGTGGGGGACGACCAGGAGATCTGGTCGGGGGGCAGGGCAGAAGTCGGGGCAGAGTGCCTTACCTGGGTCCCCAGATTGTGTGCTGTTGCCTAAGGTCTGGCTTGCTGTAGGTTGGTGACCGGGCAAACATCCGTGGGGTTATCCCACACAAAGGCTGAGGCAAGATGGCCGAGGTCATTCCCCAGCAAGACCTCGGCGGGCAGATGGCTCATGATTCCCACTTCTACAGCACGGGAGCTGACACCTCAATCCAGGTGCACCCGTGCCGTGGGGATCCGTAGTACTGCACCCCCAGCCATCCAAACTGTGAGAGACCTCCCTGGTCGGTCCAAGGTGGGGACCAGGTGCGGCTGGATCAGTGTAACTGTAGCTCCACTGTCTCGTAGTCCCTGGGCCGACTGCCCGTTGACCCAGATATCCTGGCGATGGTGCTGATGGTTGTCGCAGGACCTCGACCAGTCAGCATGTTCCGTAGGGCCCTCTGTATACAAACAGTGGGCTGCAGCTTGGTAACTTCCGACAGGGGGGATTACTTGGCAGCTGCACCGGACATTCCTTTCTGAAGTGGCCCACCTGCCCGCACCCGTAGCATCTTTGGGGTGCTCTGGGCCCAGCGGTGCGGACAGGTGCTGGTCAGGGGCTGTCGGGGGAGGTGGGCAGGGACTGGAATGGAGCTAGTTCCTTGTTTGTGGCTCAGGGCGGACCTGATGCCGGGCATCCAGATATTGGTCAGCCATGATGGCTGCTTGGTCTGCTGTTTCAGGTCGCCGATCATGCACCCATTCTCTTATCTCTGCCAGAGCATGGTTATAGAAGTGCTCCAGCAGGATGAGCTGTGTGGCTTCAACAAAGGTGGTTACTTTGCAGCCGGTGAACCAAGAGTCCATAGCACGGGTGAACCAGTGTGTCTACTCTGTGAAAGGCTGCCCCTCTTGCCTCCTTAGCTCCCTGAATTTCTGTCGCTGAGATTCTGGCATTAGGCAATATCGGGCAAGGATGCGCTCCTTAACTTTGTCATAGTCTTTTCTGTCCCC
This sequence comes from Bombina bombina, assembly GCF_027579735.1. Taxonomy (NCBI): domain Eukaryota; kingdom Metazoa; phylum Chordata; class Amphibia; order Anura; family Bombinatoridae; genus Bombina; species Bombina bombina. Next base: position 348,300,147 of record NC_069500.1, read on the forward strand.
TGAAGAAACAGTGTGAAAAGCCACCAGGGTTCAGCTGAACAGCTTTCCAAGCAAGATGGTAACTAGGTCGGCATTGGCGACCCCCTGCAGCTCGCACTGTGTCTCAAAGACTTGGAGATAGCTGTCGATCTCTTCCTCCTCGTCTTTGAAGGCTCGGAAAGCCCCAAGAGGCAACTTCATTAACTGACGGGGCTCCCTCTATAGACTTGTGGACCTCCGCTAGCTTGAGCTGTGTGGTTTCGGATACTATCCGGGTGATGACCCCGCTGGTGGGGTGGTGTTGTAGAGTGCTAGTCACCACTGGACCTCTCTCTGTACTTCGGACAGTGCCGACTCTACCGTGGACGCCATACTGGGCCGCTCACTGCTCTGGTCGCTATCAGACCCACCAGCTATCTTGTTAGCCCGATCATCCTCAATAAGATCAGCGATGATGGCTGCCTTGGATTTATGGCCGGTAACTTTTTCCCGAGCTTCCAGCAAGTCCTTCAGTGTTTCCTTTCGGAGCCCTGTATACTGCTGTTCCATCCGAAGAAGTCTTCAGTTGGTGGTTTGGACATTCCAGGTAGATGGAAGCATCCCACCGCTGACAACCAATGTGACCGACCCCGGCTACTCCGACTGGGTAGCTCCACCAAAAGGGTCCCGCTTCCTCCCTAGAGACTGCAGCTGTGTAGCTGCCAAGTGATTATAGCCCGTAGCCCACCCAAATACCAGATAGAACCAGTATTCAGGAGCCCACCCAAAAACTCGACAGACTAGTATTCAGGTGAAACAAAAACTAACTTTATTGGGACTCCCAAATGTCCCACCATTCCCGCCCCTTCAGACAGTCCGGCTTCTCCATAGGAGTCCCAGTCCCATAGAGTACCTAGGTGGCGGTTTCTGGGTGATCCCGTGGGAGCGGCGGCACTGTCATTAGAAAGCTCTCGGTTCCCAGATGCCACACTCCAAAAAGCGGCATGATCCGTTATTGGGTACTGGGGACCAGAGTTACAGCCTGGTAAAGATATGGAGGTGGGGTGTCCAAAACCCCCAGTTCCCAAGGGAGCTCCCTTCCGGCAATCACCCAACCTCTGGATCTCCCTACCAATCCCCAAAAGAGCGGAGCTCTGGGGCAAGGGGCCGCTAGAGCGACCTTGGGTACAGGTTAGCGGGTGTCCGGGGTGATGTGGCCGACCGGCAGTTCCAAGAGCCCAGCCAGCCGGAGAGGGGTTAGGTGGGTGTCCGGGGTGATGCGGCCGACCGGCAATTCCAGGAGCCCGGCCAGCCAAGGGTTTTCCCACTCAGAGATCAGCTCTTTCCTGACAAAGTTCAAATCACAAAATAAAGCAAACCAACAGTCTGGGAGATTGTGTATGCTCTCAAAAGCCCAGATCCGATGTTGAAAGCCAAAGTTCAGAGTTATAGCACTATAACTCTGAACTTTGGCTTTTTAACATCGGAGCCGCAATTCGCTACTCAACTTATAACTGAGACTGTTTACTACAAAGTTTGCTATAGCCCACACACTGATATAATTACCAATCGGCTATTTCTTCACCGGACTTACTGATTTAGCTGTCTAATATACAGCATTCACACTGGTTGCCCATATATCAGAAGGCTCATATGTATTAAGAGATTTTGTGATTGATTTTAAATTGTATTTTAAGGATTTGATTAAGTGTGTGTTTATCGCTGCAGTATCTTTAAAATAGTACATGTGCCAGCAGCATATATATACGGATCATATATTCAGCTTTTTTAAATCAGCATATAATTGGATGATAATATAGATTTTAAGGGAGACGTCTCAATACCTGTTTATACCTATTTTTACTGTCTACTATTTACCATTCTTTTGGCATTTTAGTAAGATTTATATTAGACTTTAATATATCAATTTTATTTAGTGTGCCACTACATGTGCCAGCAGCATATATACGGATCATATATTCAGCTTTTTTAAATCAGCATATAATTGGATGATAATATAGATTTTAAGGGAGACGTCTCAATACCTGTTTATACCTATTTTTACTGTCTACTATTTACCATTCTTTTGGCATTTTAGTAAGATTTATATTAGACTTTAATATATCAATTTTATTTAGTCCTCCAGTACTTTTGCTTCTTTTAGCGCTCCTTATTCTCCTGTTTTCTGGTATTCTAAATTGTGTTGGCTTTAAAGTGAATGTAAATTTAGATGAATCGGTGCCCGGTTTTTAATAATCCTATTAAAAACAAGGTCACTTTAATTCATCAAAGTTTATATTTCACTCGTTTTCTTCAAATACTTACCTTTTAATCTTCACTGCCGCTCCAGCGATTGCCCCGGGCGTCGGAAGCCTCTTCATACATCAGAAATTATGAATCCGGCTTCCTCCAATCACAACTTTCCCTCCGGGGGAATCTTGGCCTGAGACAACGCCGTGATTGGAGGAAGTCGGATTCGTCATTTTGGACCCGGGAAGTGGGCTTGCGACGGGCAGAGGAAGCGCTGCAGCCGCTGTCAGGATTAAAAGGTATTTGAAGAAAAAGAGTGAAATGTAAATTTTGATGAATTAAAGTGCTCTTCTTTTTAATAAGATTATTAAAAACCGGGCACCGATTCATCTAAATTTACATTCACTTTAACTTTGGGAAGGGTTAGCCTGAATAGGAGCTTTAAGAGTACACTTCTGTGCGCCCTGCCTTCCGCAGTCTCGCATTTCAAATAAAACAGTCCAAAGTGAAAAAGTGAGACACAATAGGAAGACAAGAAACTTTACAAGGCTTGGGTAATAGTTTTTTTTTTAACATAATTGTGCAGTATTTGCATACTTAATAACCTGAATCAATGACTCACGTTTTAAAAATAAAATTTTCACCATATTTTATTCCCCCAAAAAAGGTCCCCAATTTAATCTTCATAGATCGCTTGTCTGGCACTACAATTTTTTTAAAAACTGTTACCTTTAGGGTTGCCAGCTGTGCGCTATAAAAATACCGGACAACCTATAGGTGACTGGACATGGGTTGTAGCTGGGTTCACACAATGTCCCCACAAAAGCTCAACCTTAGGACCCACCCTTGACCCCACCACATATATTTTTCACAACTAAGAAGTCATTTTATCCCCTTAGTTGCCAGTAACACATGTACGTAGTAGTGATGTGACTCCTTTGGCTACCAGGGCCTCGATCCGATATGCAGCGTCGTCCACAAAAGCCGGCGACGCCAAATTTTGCGCTGGTTTGGTATCACATATACGGCGTAACCTAGAAGTTACGCTCGTATATTTCTGCCTTCGGCCGTAGTTTTTTGGCCCATAGATAAGTATACCAAACCAACGCAGGTTGGTATCCAATATACAGCGTAATTACGTGGCAAAAATGGAGAAATCTTACTCCATTTTCACCTCGCCACAAATTGCAGGCGTAGTAAGCCTTACACTGTGTATTGGAGCCCCGTACCTCCCTAAACTACCTGCAAAATAAAACCTAACACCTAACGCATGCGCAATGTCTATCTACCTGTCAACCGCGATCCCCTGCCGCAATCCCTAATAAAGTGTTTAACCCCTAAACCGCCGCTCCCGGACCCCGCCGCCAGCTACATTATCTATATCACCCCCTAATCTGAGCCCTCTACACTGCCGCTAGCTACATTAAATGTTTTACCCCCTAATGTGAGCCCCCTACACCACCGCCACCTACATTAACTATGTTACCCCCTATTATGATCCCCCTACACCGCCGCCACCTATTTAAACTATATTAACCCCTAATGTGAGCCCCCTACACCGCCGCCACCTATATTAAATTATTAACCCTAATCTAATCCCCCTATACCGCCGCCACCTATATTAAATTATTAACCCCTAATCTAATCCCCCTATACCGCCACCACCTATATTAAATTATTTAACCCCTAAAATACTAAAATATCCCTACCACTAGCCCTGTCTAACCCTACAAATAGCCGTGAGAAGGGCTTTTTGCATGGCATTACCCCAAAGTAAACAGCTCTATTGTCAGCCCTTAAAAGGGCTTTTTGCGGGGCTTTGCCCCAAAGTAATCAGCTCTTTTACCAGCCCTTAAAAGGGCTTTTTGCGGGGCATTGTCACAAAGTAATCAGCTCTTTTGCCTCTAATCTAAATCCCCCTACACCGCCGCCACCTATAATAACTGTATTACCCCCTAATCTAATCCCCCTACACTGCCGCCACCTATATTAACTATATTAACCCTAATTATATTAGGGTTAATATAGTTAATATAGTTATTATATTATATATATTAACTATATTAACCCTAATTATATTAGGGTTAATATAGTTAATATAGTTATTATATTATATATAGTATAATAACCCTATCTAACTCTAACACCCCTAACTAAATTCTTATTAAAATAAATCTAATTAATATTAATATTATTAATTAAAATATTCCTATTTAAATCTAAATACTTACCTATAAAATAAACCCTAAGATAGCTACAATATAATTAATAATTACATTGTAGCTATTTTAGGTTTATATTTATTTTACAGGTAACTTGGTATTTATTTTAACTAGGTACAATAGCTATTAAATAGTTAATAACTATTTAATAGCTACCTTGTTAAAATAATTACCAATTTACCAGTAAAATAAATCATAACCTAAGTTGCAAATACACCTACACTATCAATAAATTAAATAAACTACAAATATCTAAACTAAAATACAATTAAATACACTAAACTAAATTACAAAAACAAACAAATTTTACAGGTAATTTTGTAATTATTTTAACTATTTTAGCTATTAAATAATTCTTAACTATTTAATAGCTATTGTACCTGGTTAAAATAAATACAAAGTTGCCTGTAAAATAAATATAAATCCTAAAATAGCTATAATATAAATATAATTTATATTGTAGCTATATTAGGATTTATTTTACAGGTAAGTATTTAGCTTTAAATAGGAATAATTTATTTAATAAGAGTTAATTTATTTCGTTAGATTTAAATTATATTTAATTTAGGGGGGTGTTAGTGTTAGGGTTAGACTTAGCTTTAGGGGTTAATACATTTATTAGAATAGCGGTGAGCTCCAGTCGGCAGATTAGGGGTTAATGTTTGAAGTTTGGTGTCGGCGATGTTAGGGAGGGCAGATTAGGGGTTAATACTATTTATTATAGGGTTAGTGAGGCGGATTAGGGGTTAATAACTTTATTATAATAGCGGTGCGGTCCGCTCGGCAGATTAGGGGTTAATAAGTGTAGGCGACGTTGTGGGGGGCATATTAGGGGTTAATAAATATAATATAGGGGTCGGCGGTGTTAGGGGCAGCAGATTAGGGGTACATAGGGATAATGTAAGTAGCGGCGGTTTACGGAGCGGAAGATTATGGGTTAATAATAATATGCAGGGGTCAGCGATAGCGGGGGTGGCAGAATAGGGGTTAATAAGTGTAATGTTAGGGGTGTTTAGACTCGGGGTACATGTTAGAGTGTTAGGTGCAGACGTAGGAAGTGTTTCCCCATACCAAACAATGGGGCTGCGTTAGGAGCTGAACGCGGCTTTTTTGCAGGTGTTAGGTTTTTTTTCAGTTCAAACAGCCCCATTGTTTTCTATAGGGGAATCGTGCACGAGCACGTTTTTGAAGCTGGCCGCGTCCGTAAGCAACGCTGGTATCGAGAGTTGAAGTTGCGTTAAATATGCTCTACGCTCCTTTTTTGGAGCCTAACGCAGCCATTCTGTGAACTCTCAATACCAGCGGTATTTAAAAGGTGCGGCCAGAAAAAAGCCAGCGTTAGCTACGCACCCCTTTGGCCGCAGAACTCTAAATCTAGGCGTTAGGGTTTATTTTATAGGTAAGTATTTCCTTAAATAGGAATATTTTAATTAATAATATTAATTAGATTTATTTTAATAAGAATTTAGTTAGGGGTGTTATCGTTAGATAGGGTTATTATACTTAATATATATATATATATATATATATATATATATATATATATATATATATATATAAAATATAATAACTATATTAACTATATTAACCCTAATATAATTAGGGTTAATATAGTTAATATATATAATATAATAACTATATTAACTATATTAACCCTAATATAATGTCAGTATTTATGATAAGAATCTAAGTAGTGCTCTCCAAATAATATATCAGCTTATGGCAGGGTTATAACACAATACAAATAATAATTATCCTTAAAAATAGAAACCCTTAACTAACATGCATCTACTAGAAACCATACAATTAATATAAATATCTGAATTCTTTTGTTTAGTTAATATCCATGAACATTTTGAAATATATTTGCAATACCAGAATATGACACAATATTATATGCGTTTGAAAACTATTTAAATATGCTATGCAAAGTTCATACACGTTTACCTTTAAAACCAGCCTTATTTACAAATAACCTTTCATTCAGTTTACACAATGAGACTAAAATCTTTATCTTTTAACATCCAAGCAATACAATTCTAACAGTGCTTATAATCAATAGGATAATATATATATTCTGCTATTTAACTGCAATTTATCCTAATACAATATTAATTTACAATATCAGAACTTGCACAGATAAGTTACTTAGCCTACCAGATACAAATTTAAACAATATATAGGCTGTGACTACCAATTTAAAATACAATTTATTTCTCTGACTCTGCCAAACCCAGCAACAATGAATGCTTATTTTAAATTGTTTTTGCATACAAACAGGCCAGCTAAGAACTATCCAAAACAATGACACACAGTTTAAAAGTACAATCTGCTCTTTAAATCTATTTGTTATAGCAATCTCTTAATACATTACCAAAAAGGGTACCAAATCGATATCCAATATTCCTTGATAGGAATATTTTCACCAATAAGTATAATTTGCAGTCAATGAGAAGAATAGATCAGCTTTGCTTGAGTAAATGGTATTTCACGCCCAGCAGGAACCAGTTACAAATTTAGCTCAGCAGAAAACTCTCTCTCTATCTTGCAATAACTTTATATGGGTTCTCTTCCATCATAGGTGATGAATATGGGTGGCCCTCCTTGTCTCGGATTAGCCCTTAACAACTAAACATGGATTGGTACATCTGGAAATATATGTTGCCAAGGAGATGCATCCTTGCAACAACCAATCATCTCATGGCTGCAATTCTCGCAACATAACACTGGGTGGCAGCAGACAGCACAACACAACAAATTCACCTTTAACATTTCTAAACATTTTTAACAAGTTAATTATTCTCATAAAATGGTTATTTAATCAGATCATAACTCTCTGCCTCAATCCCATACAAACCGCAACTATAGATGTGTAGCACCAGATCATTTTTCTGATTATTCTGATACCAAATATGTTATATTATTAACATTGTATTATATTAAAGCAATTTAATATTGCTAATTATTTTGAAATTTATGGCATTTATATATTCTGTTATATATGTTTTCACATAATATAGTATGCTCTATGTCTCCCACAATTCTTGCATGCAGGAATATTGCCCATGGTCCACCATATTTCACGTTTCTAATAAATTCTGGATATATGAATCCTTTTCATGCAGATCTGAAATTATATGTCTGAAAAATACAAACAATACAGAGGTTATTAAACATTTTAGACTGACTAAATAGTTACCTATCAAGCTTAGCAAATACCCATGTAATAATAGAGAATCAGACAATTTCCCAAATTTCTATATTTAATACATTCTGAGGCATGCATTCAAAGATGATTATTTGCTGTATGTTCAGTAAATTTCAAAGTCACACCTTAACATGTGTCTTTGAGATTCCAGCAATCTAATTTCCATCTCATCAAGCTTCAAAAAAAAATTCCATACACTCCATCTCCATACACTGTGTGGTGTCACCTATCTGACAATCTATCCTCTTAAATTACCTTTTATGACTCATCCTGTCTCAAACTGTAAGTTCTGTTCTTTCTCAAAATCACTTTTACAAATTCCTTTAAGTGATTGTTTTAAGTTGATTAGAGCAAATGTTTTAGTGTCAGGGGGAAGTGTTAATTACAATTTGGTATGGGCTTCATGTTCACACTTTAGCAAGGAATGTCTCTTTTAAAGTAATCTTTATGAGTTTCCTGTGTAATTGAAAAAGTGGGGGAGAATTAAACATGATTGAAGTCAGTCTTTCTGAATGAAATGAATCTTTTTCTACTGACCAGCAAAACATCTGAATATATATATTTTATATTTATATATTTATTAACCGTAAAATATATGATTAAAATATATATATTTATTAACCTTACATATACCTTGACATAAATCCCCCTTCCAATTTTAAATAGATGTAGGACACATGTATTTAAAAAAGAGTCAATGGTCTTTGGTGAGGATTTTGACCGTACACACCGTAGACAGTCTTCTACGTAGATAGTCTGTCATTTTTTAGCCTTCATGTTCATCACCTAGGCATCTTTAAACTACAGTATGTCTTTAGTGCATTTGGGGATATGACACTTCATTCTCCCTCTATGACTTGTAGTTGGGATCTGGGATGACATGCCCGCAATTGATTGATATGGACCGATTTATCTATGAAACTTTCATTTTTGGGGATCCTTATTTTATAGACCACTGGAGATATTTTGTCAGTAATGACAAAAGGACCTTTCCATGAGGGAAGAAATGTCTTCTCCCTAACCTGATCTCTTCCAAAGTTATAAAGGTAAACTTTATCATTTATTTCATATTCCTTTTTGGACGTTTTGAGATCATAATAGGTTTTAGTGGCAGTTGCGGCTCTTTCTAAATTCCTTTGAGCAAATGCAAAGGCATATTGCAGGTGCTTTCTTAGGTTCTTCACATATTGATGTGTATTGGCAGCGTTTATCAAGTTTTGGTCTGATGTACGGTACAGCAGATGCTGAGGTAGAACCATTCTTCTACCAGTCATCAGTTCAAAAGGTGACATCTTGGTAGCACTACTTGGAGTTGCTCTTAATGCCATTAGGACTAGAGGTAGTTTTACATCCCAGTCTTTACCCGTTTCACTCACAAACTTTTTGAGGATTTTAACAATAGACTGGTTGTAACGCTCTACACCACCACTAGAGGCAGCTCTATAAGCAATATGGAGCTTTCTTTTTGCCCCTAGTATTTTCCACATTTTGGTCATCACTTTGCTAGTGAAGTGGGTTCCCCGATCTGACTCGATTCTTTGGGGTAAACCAAATCTGGAAAATACGTGGTTGATGAGCAATGCTGTGCATGTTTCAGCACTATTGTTAGGTGCACTGATGCACTCTACCCATTTAGTGAACAGACATGTCACGGTTAACATGTATTTGTTATCTCTTGATGACCTTATTACCGGACCAATAAAATCACTTTGTATATCTGACCATGGCATTACCACCCCCCTTTTCTGCAATGGCGCTCTATGCGTTGGTGCAGTGGGTTGGAACTGTGGGCAGATTAAACACCCTTGACAGTAGGTGTGAACATCTTTCAACATGTGTGGCCAAAAAGCATAATCACGCAATATTTCATACGTGAGTTTGGCACCACGATGACCAGATGTGGGAGCATCATGGGCATGTTGAAGCATTAGACCTCTGAACTTGGTGGGTACTACCCATTTCTGAATGCCAGTTTTGGAGGTTCTAATTAACAAACCATCCTGTAATACTTCAGGGTCCCCCTTTAACTTGCTCCAGAGGCAAGAATTAATCAAATCTATTTGTATGGCATATCTATTTAAGATATCATTGTCAATGTATATTTGATTATGGGGAGTATTTAAAACTAAAAAAAGGTGCTTCACTGACTTATTACCTATACAGACAGATAATAAACACTTAGCTGTGATGTTATAGCTTTCAAACCTGTTATCCAGGTTGTGGACCCAGTGGTCTTGGGGAGAAAGATATTTAATCATTTTAGGTTCAGCTATCTGTGCTAATAAGCCTTCGCTTATATAGCTAGCTTCCTGTTTTAAGTTTATTTTAGCATACTTGGTTTTACCAAGGTCATGCACTTGTATAGGGATAAATAGATCCTCTTTAACTCTCTCAATCCCTGTGAGGTATTGAGCGTGGCCTCCCCCCTTAGGGATTTTATGATCCCCCTTGTGGAGTGATATGGTTAATACATCGCCATCTAGGGAAATATTTGCTATCTTTCTAGGCGAAATTTTAAAAGTATTACCATCAGAGCCACTTAAAGGAGTCTGATCATCTATTTGTAGAATAGTGATTTCAGGTACAGAGTTATTCCTGAAATGAATCTCCACAGCATCTGGTTTCTCTTCCACCACGTGACAGCTATGTCGGGTGCGAGATATACCAGATTTTTCATAATTGATAGGCCTTTTAACTTGTGACCAAATGACATTATTTATGCAATCAATTATGATGCTTAATCGCTTCAGGAGATCACTACCAATAATTAAACGATCAGTAGGCAGATCCACTATAATGACAGGGTGTCTTATGACCCTGTTCCCCAATTTAAATTTTAACTAGGCCGTACCGTAGACTTTTAGAGAATCACCCCCAACTCCTATTAGGGAACCATCAAATTTTATTTTAGGTTTGTGGGGTGTTAGCTCATTTAGCTGTGTGTAGTATCTGTGGGATAAGATAGTTGCCTGAGATCCGGTGTCAATTAATCCCATGATAGGGTTGGAGACTGAATCTTGCAGCTCAACTAATACATAATACCTTCCTGCATTTTCTACCATTTCACACATAAAGTTGGCGTTATCATACATCTGTGGGCTTCGCCACGTGTTACCTGAATTCGCCATGTTTTCCGATGCAGAAGAAGTTTCATACCTACCGGTTTCCTCTATGACAGGGTCACCTGGATTCTTGTGTACTGCATCTGTGGAAATAAGGTGAAGGGAGTGCTGCAAAGGAAGAGATTTGTAAATTTCTCCCGGATGAGGTTGCTTGTCATCACAGCTAAATTGTCCGTTTACGGTCTGTGGGGAGAGAACATGATCAGTACCATTGACATTTATCATTACATTTTGTATATCTCTCCCCTCCCTCTCAGGTGATGCTGCAGTATTTATGACTGTGCCTGTGGTCCACTGCTGACCACTGGCTGTACCCCTAAAAAAGTATTGTTCGCTTGCTGAGCCGTAGAAGGTTGACTCATATTAGCGAATTGTTTGCTCAACCAATTTAACTGGGTAAACAGCATATCTACCTGATTGTACAAGTTACCTCTACCCCTGGGCCTATCTCTTGGTGCCCCATAATAATGATTCCTGGACCATTGGGTTCCCTCAGAATCAGGGCTGCTATTTCTATTCTGGCGTGGTTGCCCCTGGGGTTCAGCTTGTTCAGTATTAGTACTTTGGGGAGCATTATATACCTGGGGTGTCTGGTTACCCTGAGAATATCTTCGCCATCTATTGTATCTACCCTTGCGCGGATACCAATTATTTGGTGAGTATTCTCTTTGTGAGTAATTATTTACCTGATTATGTCTCCCACTTTGGTTATAGTCTCCCTGCGCCTCAACCCGTGTAGGGGAGGGTGTAGAGTTAAACCTCTGTGGAGATGGCCTGTTTTGACTGGCCACCTCCACGTAGGTTTTCTTTTTAGACTCCAAATTGAGGGGGCTAGGTGACACCCTAGTTTCTGCTACAATTTGGGTTTTGACTACTTTTTCCCCCCCTGTTCACTGGATTGCTGAATAGAGTATAATTTTGTACTCTCTTTGATCAGCCATTCCAATGAGCAGTCCTCATCAAAATCTCTAGCTAAGTTAATTTTGATGGGTGTAAGCAGTGCTTCAAAAAATAAATTTACAAATTCTGAGCCATCAAATCTGGGATTATCTTCAGCCATACTGTACGCATTTTTCAATTCAGAAAGGAATTCGATTGGACTCTGATTCGCACTACATTTTAAACCATATACCGCTGCAATATTGCCTGAATTCTTTTCTGCATTGTCGTTTTATTTCACTCCAGGAATGAATATTCATATCCTTTAGTGAAGTAAAGAATTTGTGATGCTTACTGTCAAATACCCAGGGCAGAAATTCAATTTTTAATTTCTCACTTGTAACATTCATTATAGCTAATGCATTTTCAAAAGCCTCTAAATGATCAATTACAGATTTTGTTCCCTTATTGGAGAATATAGGTACTGCGCGCTGTATGAAGGTGACTATTTTATGGGAATCATATACTTTATTAGACTTATTTTGGGATTCTCTGTTAGAGTTTCCATCCCCCGCACCAGCTGCGTTATAGCAGTTCTCTGGATCTACATCATGAGGTGACTGCCTATTTGGGAAATCTATTTCTGACCCATTAGGGGTCATTTGTCTATACTGTTCCATATATTTTTGTACCCTGATGTGTTCGCTAAAGGAGTTAGCATTATCTGCATTATTCTCACTGTTAATATAAGGGTTTTCATTATGGTGATATGACCTTTTTAAATCACTTAATTCCTTCTGGCTTTGCGCAAGCTGTTTATTTAAATCTTGTATCTGTGCGAGTAAGTCTATGTTATGCTTATCTAAGGCAGTTAGGTTTTGGGCAAATTCATCCATTTTATTTTTGGCTATATTTAAATCCTCTTCGCATCTGCGTTAGGAACGAATACTACTTTCTAGCTCCTGTATTTGCAATCGTTTGTCTATGACACAAAATGACATTTTGTCAATAATGCATATTAAAAGGGGCCAAGATTTTAGTATTAGTTCGTCTCGCTTTTTGGGAGTTTTGCATTGATTCATTCCCTTCATTCCACATATTATTATTAACGGTAATATTTTTAGCCCTAGTTTCAAGCATATCCATAAAATCATTTAATTCACCCGCAATATTAAACTCCCCTTTATTGTAACTTATGGTATCTTTCCTAAGGACCTGACCTTTAGTAATGGGTATTGTGAGGGGACCATTTTCATCGCTATGTACAGAATTAAATGAGTCACTTCTGGCTACAGAATTTAGTTAAATTAAAACGTTAATACAATTTTTGCCAATAAAAAGAGAGAAACATTTTTTAAAAAATTATATTTAAAAAAAAAAATAGTATTAATTTTGAAATATGAAAAATTAATATTTAAAAATATGAAAAATTTATATTTTTGATTAACTTTGAAAATATGAAAAATTTATATTTTTGATTAATTTTTAAATATGAAAAATTAATATTTTTATTAATTTTTCAAAAATTAATTTTTAATAATATTTCAAGATATTAATATCAATCTCGAAATATGAAAATCAATATTTCAACTTTTCAAAAATTATATCTTCAAAATATTAATATCGAAATATGAAACTTTTTCTCTCTTTTATAATAATTTCTATTTACTACAAATATATGATATCAATATGGTGAATATTAATAAATCTCAGCAAGTGCCTCCAAACAATATGTCAGTATTTATGATAAGAATCTAAGTAGTGCTCTCCAAATAATATATCAGCTTATGGCAGGGTTATAACACAATACAAATAATAATTATCCTTAAAAATAGAAACCCTTAACTAACATGCATCTACTAGAAACCATACAATTAATATAAATACCTGAATTATTTTATTTAGTTAATATCCATAAACATTTTGAAATATATTTGCAATACCAGAATATGACACAATATTATATGCGTTTGAAAACTATTTAAATATGCTATGCAAAGTTCATACACGTTTACCTTTAAAACCAGCCTTATTTACAAATAACCTTTCATTCAGTTTACACAATGAGACTAAAATCTTTATCTTTTAACATCCAAGCAATACAATTCTAACAGTGCTTATAATCAATAGGATAATATATATATATTCTGCTATTTAACTGCAATTTATCCTAATACAATATTAATTTACAATATCAGAACTTGCACAGATAAGTTACTTAGCCTACCAGATACAAATTTAAACAATATATAGGCTGTGACTACCAATTTAAAATACAATTTATTTCTCTGACTCTGCCAAACCCAGCAACAATGAATGCTTATTTTAAATTGTTTTTGCATACAAACAGGCCAGCTAAGAACTATCCAAAACAATGACACACAGTTTAAAAGTACAATCTGCTCTTTAAATCTATTTGTTATAGCAATCTCTTAATACATTACCAAAAAGGGTACCAAATCGATATCCAATATTCCTTGATAGGAATATTTTCACCTCAGAAAATACCAATAAGTATAATTTGCAGTCAATGAGAAGAATAGATCAGCTTTGCTTGAGTAAATGGTATTTCACGCCCAGCAGGAAACAGTTACAAATTTAGCTCAGCAGAAAACTCTCTCTCTATCTTGCAATAACTTTATATGGGTTCTCTTCCATCATAGGTGATGAATATGAGTGACCCTCCTTGTCTCGGATTGGCCCTTAACAACTGAACATGGATTGGTTCATCTGGGAATATATGTTGCCAAGGAGATGCATCCTTGCAACAACCAATCATCTCATGGCTGCAATTCTCGCAACATAACACTGGGTGGCAGCAGACAGCACAACACAACAAATTCACCTTTAACATTTCTAAACATTTTTAACAAGTTAATTATTCTCATAAAATGGTTATTTAATCAGATCATAACTCTCTGCCTCAATCCCATACAAACCGCAACTATAGATGTGCAGCACCAGATCATTTTTCTGATTATTCTGATACCAAATATGTTATATTATTAACATTGTATTATATTAAAGCAATTTAATATTGCTAATTATTTTGAAATTTATGGCATTTATATATTCTGTTATATATGTTTTCACATAATATAGTATGCTCTATGTCTCCCACAATTCTTGCATGCAGGAATATTGCCCATGGTCCACCATATTTCACGTTTCTAATAAATTCTGGATATATGAATCCTTTTCATGCAGATCTGAAATTATATGTCTGAAAAATACAAACAATACAGAGGTTATTAAACATTTTAGACTGACTAAATAGTTACCTATCAAGCTTAGCAAATACCCATCTAATAATAGAGAATCAGACAATTTCCCAAATTTCTATATTTAATACATTCTGAGGCATGCATTCAAAGATGATTATTTGCTGTATGTTCAGTAAATTTCAAAGTCACACCTTAACATGTGTCTTTGAGATTCCAGCAATCTAATTTCCATTTCATCAAGCTTCAAAAAATTATTCCAGACACCCCGTCTCCATACACTGTATGGTGTCACCTATCTGACAATGAGACTAAAATCTTTATCTTTTAACATCCAAGCAATACAATTCTAACAGTGCTTATAATCAATAGGATAATATATATATATTCTGCTATTTAACTGCAATTTATCCTAATACAATATTAATTTACAATATCAGAACTTGCACAGATAAGTTACTTAGCCTACCAGATACAAATTTAAACAATATATAGGCTGTGACTACCAATTTAAAATACAATTTATTTCTCTGACTCTGCCAAACCCAGCAACAATGAATGCTTATTTTAAATTGTTTTTGCATACAAACAGGCCAGCTAAGAACTATCCAAAACAATGACACACAGTTTAAAAGTACAATCTGCTCTTTAAATCTATTTGTTATAGCAATCTCTTAATACATTACCAAAAAGGGTACCAAATCGATATCCTATATTCCTTGATAGGAATATTTTCACCTCAGAAAATACCAATAAGTATAATTTGCAGTCAATGAGAAGAATAGATCAGCTTTGCTTGAGTAAATGGTATTTCACGCCCAGCAGGAAACAGTTACAAATTTAGCTCAGCAGAAAACTCTCTCTCTATCTTGCAATAACTTTATATGGGTTCTCTTCCATCATAGGTGATGAATATGAGTGACCCTCCTTGTCTCGGATTGGCCCTTAACAACTGAACATGGATTGGTTCATCTGGGAATATATGTTGCCAAGGAGATGCATCCTTGCAACAACCAATCATCTCATGGCTGCAATTCTCGCAACATAACACTGGGTGGCAGCAGACAGCACAACACAACAAATTCACCTTTAACATTTCTAAACATTTTTAACAAGTTAATTATTCTCATAAAATGGTTATTTAATCAGATCATAACTCTCTGCCTCAATCCCATACAAACCGCAACTATAGATGTGCAGCACCAGATCATTTTTCTGATTATTCTGATACCAAATATGTTATATTATTAACATTGTATTATATTAAAGCAATTTAATATTGCTAATTATTTTGAAATTTATGGCATTTATATATTCTGTTATATATGTTTTCACATAATATAGTATGCTCTATGTCTCCCACAATTCTTGCATGCAGGAATATTGCCCATGGTCCACCATATTTCACGTTTCTAATAAATTCTGGATATATGAATCCTTTTCATGCAGATCTGAAATTATATGTCTGAAAAATACAAACAATACAGAGGTTATTAAACATTTTAGACTGACTAAATAGTTACCTATCAAGCTTAGCAAATACCCATCTAATAATAGAGAATCAGACAATTTCCCAAATTTCTATATTTAATACATTCTGAGGCATGCATTCAAAGATGATTATTTGCTGTATGTTCAGTAAATTTCAAAGTCACACCTTAACATGTGTCTTTGAGATTCCAGCAATCTAATTTCCATTTCATCAAGCTTCAAAAAATTATTCCAGACACCCCGTCTCCATACACTGTATGGTGTCACCTATCTGACAATCTATCCTCTTAAATTACCTTTTATGACTCATCCTGTCTCAAACTGTAAGTTCTGTTCTTTCTCAAAATCACTTTTACAAATTCCTTTAAGTGATTGTTTTAAGTTGATTAGAGCAAATGTTTTAGTGTCAGGGGGAAGTTTTAATTACAATTTGGTATGGGCTTCATGTTCACACTTTAGCTAGGAATGTCTCTTTTAAAGTAATCTTTATGAGTTTCCTGTGTAATTGAAAAAGTGGGGGAGAATTAAACATGATTGAAGTCAGTCTTTCTGAATGAAATGAATCTTTTTCTACTGACCAGCCAAACATCTGAATAAATATATATATTTATTAACCGTAAAATATATGATTAAAATATATATATTTATTAACCTTACATATACCTTGACAATAATTAAGGTTAATATAGTTAATATAGGTGGTGGCGGTGTAGGGGGATTAGATTAGGGGGTAATACATTTATTATAGGTGGCGGCGGTGTAGGGGGATTTAGATTAGAGGCAAAAGAGATGATTACTTTGTGACAATGCCCCGCAAAAAGCCCTTTTAAGGGCTAGTAAAAGAGCTGATTCCTTTGGGGCAATGGCCCGCAAAAATCCCTTTTAAGGGCTGGCAATAGAGCTGTTACTTTGGGGCAATGCCACGCAAAAGGCCCATTTAAGGGCTGGTAATAGAGCTGATTACTTTAGGGGGATTAGATTAGGGGTTAATGTATTTAATATAGCTGGCGGCGGTGTAGGGGGATTAAATTAGGGGTTAATAATTTTAATATAGCTGGCGGCGGTGTAGGGGGATTGAATTAGGGGTTAATAATTTTAATATAGCTGGCATCGGGGTAGGGGATTAGATTAGGGGTTAATAATTTTAATATAGCTGGCGGTGGGGTAGGAGCTCACATTAGGGGGTAGGTAATATAGGTGGCGGCGGTGTAAGGGGCTCACATTAGGGGGTAGTTAATGTAGGTGGCGGCAGTGTAAGGGGCTCACATTAGGGGGTAGTTAATGTAGGTGGCGACGGTGTAAGGGGCTCACATTAGGGGGTAGTTAATGTAGGTGGCGGCGGGGTCCGGGAGCGGCGGTTTAGGGGTTAATAACTTTATTAGGTGTGGCGGGGTCCGGGAGCGGCGGTTTAGGGGTTAATACATTTATTATTAGGAGAGTGAGGGGGGATAGTGGATAGAGGGGTATACGTGTCGGGCTATGTTTGGGAGGCGTGCTAGACAGTACGGAAGATTTAATAACTTAGTCAGGTTTTGTAGGCGCCGGCAGTTTCTAAAGTGCCGTAAGTCACTGGCGACTCCAGAAATTTGTACTTACGCAGATTTCTGGACATCGCTAGTTTATCCGACTTACGGCACTTTAGCAATTGCCGGCGGGGTATATTGGATAGCTCGAGTTGGGAGCTGAAACTACGGGAAACGGGGGTTCCCTCGCTTGCGCCGCAAACTACGATGTATATCGGATCGTGCCCCAGAAGTAAACAACCAGCAATGATTGAACAAACCCCATGTTTGCCTAAAACACATATAATAGAAAATGCACAGTGTAACTTCTTTTTAAGCCATATTTCTAATGCATAAAGGCCCTTTACATTTAGCTGACAGGGGTCTTTAAGTGTACAGTATTTTTGTACATCTGAACAGCCTGCTAAAATACTGGACACCCTATTTGTATGGTTCAGGTCAACTATAATTAATATAAAATTGATACAGACATAAAGGCTTTTAAATGTGGGGAATCTACAATTAAAGGGCCATAATACCCAAATGTTTAAACACTTGAAAGTGATGCAGCATAGCTGTAAAAAGCTGACTAGAAAATATCTCCTGAACATCTCTATGTAAAAAAGAAAGATATTTTACCTCAAAAGTTCCTCAGTAGCCACCTCCCTTTGTAAATGATTTCTAAGCAGCATTTTAGTGTGTCTGTCCTGGGACAGCTGAAAGGATGAGCCTCGTGAACTCTCATATTATTTCACCATGCTGTTCATTTCTTCATTTTTTTAAATTTTTTTACCTGCAGCTGGGAGCAGCTGAGTATAACTTTTTACACAGAACTTACTCTGCTGAGCTGAGGAAATTGTGAGGTAAAATATCTTCCTTTTTTACATAGAGATGCTCAGGTGATATTTTCCTGTCAGCTTTTTACAGTTATACTGCATCCGTTTCAAGTGATTTAGCATATGAGTATTATGTCCCTTTAAGTAATGACAGACCTAGCACCTGTAGTTTCTTAGCTACACTGCACAATTACAAATGCTAATAAGTATGGCTGGTAACCCCAGAGGTAATCACATGACATGACCCTGAGGCTCAGCCATAGCTCTGTAGATATTACCAGACCAAAGCAGTTCATGACATTTTAATAATGTATTCCCAACATATAAGCACTGGAAACTCAGGATTTATAATGGGAGTTTTGTAAGAACTTAAAGGGACAGTAAACACCTAGTAATTACAAGACATTTGTTACCATCCTACAGAATAACATATACAGTTCCAAATCAATGCACAATTTTCAGAGCTAATTACATGAAAAGGGACAAAATAAAGAATTAGTATATTCCAAAGTTGTTTTATTATGCATAATTAAACATCTTATGTTAAAACTACACAAATAACAGGCTAATCTGACAGTCATGGTATAATGTGATGCCTGGTTATCATGGTGACAGTCTTAGGGGAGTGGCTTATGTGATGCAGAATTTATGTCACAAAACCAACTGACAACACAAAGCAACCACCCTCATAACTGATGCTAACTTTACTAGAGTTGCCAGACTGATCCTGCTGAGCTTCAGTAATCACTGGCATGTAAATATTAGTTATCTAATATCTTTATTTCACAGCTAGCACATTACATTACAGCTTGACTTTACAACTACAGCTGTTTATATGTGCTGGTGAGAAGAACAGTGACTACCTCCAACACAATGCAAATGGCATCCGGTGGGAGCTGCAGGTATGAACACCAATTACTACAGGTAGTGTTACCATGATCACCACAACTCAGTAACTGAATAATGCTAAGTCATCTTTTATAAACTGTAAAATAATACAGATAAATTACAGAAGTAATAGCTTAAACTTTGTAGCTTCCTATGGGCACCAGTACTCTGAGACAAAACATAGCATACAAACCTTGCATAATAATCAATATTATCGTCACACCTTTATTAAAAAATAAATATAATTTATTAAATATAATATAATAAATATAATATTTATAAATATATTTTTTTTTAACATATTATAGCATTATAAGTATTATAGCCCAAACTGTAGAACACACCAATGCCTTTCTGGGCTTCCTCTACATATCTTTATAAGACTTGCAGCTGGCAGTAAAGGCTTTCAACCAGCTTTAAGGATGGTAAGAATTACTGCATCATTAGTCTGCAAATGGTCTAAAGCAAGGACTTCTAGTAAAGTCCTAGAATATAAACCCCACGGCATGGGTCTGCAATTTATACGCTGCACACTCACTCATACTGGGACCCTCATTAAACACTGTACTGTAAGGTGCTGTATCTGATGCAGCTGTTTTTTTCTGCTTGACCCGGGTGAAGAAAAGGCAACTGGGGATCTGAAATAAATCTGGCCAGCAGTATTCGCGCTGATGGCAGATGTCCTCACGCTGCAAACCAACTGGTGCTGGGACCCTCATTAAACACTGTACTGTAAGGTGCAGAATCTGATGCAGCTGTTTGTTCTACTTGACCCAGATGAAGAAAAGGCAACTGGTGATCCGAAATAAAATTACATCAGACTGATACGCATCTGGCCAGCAGTATATATGCTGATGGCAGATGTCCTCACGCTGCAAACTCACTGGTGCTGGGACCCTCATTAAACACTGTACTGTAAGGTGCAGCATCTGATTCAGCTGTTTGTTCTGCTTGACCCGGATGAAGAAAAGACAACTAGCAATCTGAAATAAATTCAGATCAGACTGATGCTCTGGCCAGCAGTATACGCGCTGATGGCAGATTTCCTTCAAGGATTTTTACATTACTAAACTGTAAGTATCTAAAGTAAGATTTTCTGAGATTAACAAGTTTGTAAGCTCTTTGAGCAAGACATCTCATTACCACACTCGATTGTAAATACAGATCCTGCTCCAAGAGCCCACGGACATGTGCAGTGAGGTCAGATAATTTCTCACATTTCTGTCATGCTTTTTCTTTACTTTCCCATTTCATATAAATCTTTAGCTTTAATTTGGTTCTGTATGTTTAAAGCTTTCTGTACTTTTCAAGGCTTATTGATATAAAATATACAAATCATCTTTGTGACACTAGAACTTGAGTCATAACACCAACAATTAAGCATAATTACACTTACACTGCTATAACTTTAATAAACTGATGGCTTAAATCCATTCTTACTGCACATATCTGTCTAATGTAATAATGTTAAGGATCTTGGTGAAGAGAATACAATGATAGGATTAATATGTTTGCACTTATATCCTCAATGCAATGCCTTGATGAAGGGAAACCAATAAGCACCTTGCAGCTGGTTAAAATTTTTATCTGAGAACTGCAGCAACCTGAAACAAGGACTACTATATCTGTGAAACTAAACTTGAATGTCTACAGTCACCGTGGGACAAGTACTACTGTTGGATTTTTGAAGCAGAGAGTACTAGTGAAGTACAAGATTTAATAGGTCATGGAATGGTCCTGTATTTTATACCTCAGATTAGAAATTGAAAGAAAAACTGCATTATAAGGTACAGTGTGTCATGCACCTATGTTCTTACATTAGATGAAAAATCCTTACAAGATGTGCTTAGACTGATTAATATCTGGCAAGCAGTATAACGAAGACTGGAATACTCTATGGCAGTGGCAGGCAGATTAAAGATTTCAGAGGGACTAGTGTTATCTCACATGTTGAGTGCAGTTTTACATCAGGGATTTCTTTTATTTCTCTACACTGTAAGTACCCAGAGGTAAGTTCTCCTAAAATACAAGATTGTAAGCTCTTTGAGCAAAGCACTGAAACACTAGATTGTAAGCTCCTTGTAACAGGGTCTGCACTTACACCCATGGAAATCCTTTAGAGCAGGGACTCTCATTGTACCAAATAAATGTATTGTTGTTAATAGAGTGAGATAAACCCTCCATTTAATTAGTTCAGTAAGGAATAAATATACAATGCATAAAATATACAAATTATCCCACAGACTATTACTAATTCAAAATGTATTTTAATATGGCACCCCTTTTGCTCCTGTCAGTTTAAATCAGTAGTATAGCAAACTGTGAAATATATGAGACTTAAATAACACAGCATCAACCATAGGCATCCTGTTTTGCTACTTTGGGACTCTTTCTCACTCAAGTCATTATGGTTGATGCTGATGTCCTCGAGCATTCCACCCTTTGCTACAAGGCTGCCCATTATATTGAAATGGATTTTGGATTGTAAGTGTTGCAATTTGCACAGATAAGTATATTTATTTTTTGCTAGGATTAATACAATGGAGCAATGAGCCCCAAATGGGCCAAACAGGCTGTCTATGGTTGGTGCTGCTGTTCTGCTCAAGCATTAATTTCACGCTTTGTAAGTGTGGTTATGAAAATTAATGTAATCATCAGCAAAACTGGCATATAGCCGTAAACCTAAAATCAATGCTTGAGTCCAATAACATAGCACCTACATCATACTGAAGAGCCCCAACGAGGGCGAAACAACCTGCCTATAGTGAAAAAACACATTACATTTGTAGTATTACAATATATTATTCCCCTGCAAGACACCACTCTTTTTGTACTGGGTTTGTATGTAAACAGAACTATTATAGAATCATAAGATTCAAGATTTTGCCTGATTTCCAAGTGCCCTTGACATAGTAAAAGTGTTCCTATCTAATAAATATGTTTGTATATTTAAATATGAGGACACAAAGAATATTGGTTAATGATAGCAACAACTGGATCACCTGAATCACCCAGCAGCAACTGGATCACCCTGGATCACCCGAAAACCCCTAGCAGTTATTTCCATGCTTAATTCAGTGCAGACCTCCATTTACCAAGTTGCCTACAATCTAATCATACTGTAACACACCTAGTAAAGAAGGTTTATTTACAGTATACTGAGAACTTGAAAAACAGCCATATTAAAACTAAGAAATCAGCTATTTAGATATTTTAAATTGATCTTTAATCTGGTGTCGGATCAAAGTATTTGCCAAAGAAAGAGGATAACTACATTATTTGTTTACAAACTGAATAATAAAGTATGCATTTTTGCACATGTCTAGTAAATTCTTTGCCTTGATAAAAAATATGTTCTAATTCTTGATAGCATTTATTGTTAAATGTTTGCAGTACACTACAGGTTACATCATATGGGACCTACTAAAGGGATATAAAACCCATTTTTGTTCTTTCCGGATTCAGATAGAGTATTACAGGCAATTTTAAATGATTTTCCAATTCACTCCTACTATCAAATGTGCTTAATTCCCTTTATATACTGTGCTGAATTTACAAAGCACATCAACATTTAGAAGTACAGTTACACTCATAATAATACTATTGGATACAAAAATATTAAATAAAAATATTGCATTAAAAAGTTATAAGGGCTCAAAGATATGAGGTCTCAGGTGTTTATACATATATATATATATATATATATATATATATATATATATATATATATAAGCCTGCAAAGGGCTTTAACATAGAGTACATTCATACACATGCCTAAATATGTTTGTATATGTATATATATATATATATATATATATATATATGTGTGTGTGTGTGTGTACATATGTATTTTTATTTGTATATACGTATTTACAGAATATAAACACTTAAATACATATGCAAACATATATAGACATATATATAAGTGCATTGGAGCCCTTTGCTGTTGAGTAGATGAAAACATCTAAAACATATTTATGCAATATTCATAACTGTTTAACTGTGTATTTACTATATAAATCTCACATTCCAATGTTTTTGCACAATGGGGAATATGTTCTATGTATTTTTAAATAGATATTCCTATATATCTGTATATATCTAGACCTACTGTATATATAATCAAGTTTATATATATATATATATATATATATATATATATATATATATGTATGTATAAATATATAATTGTGCGAATATACATCAGATATACATTTAAATATCTCTTTAAGAATACATAGAACATATTCTGCTATCCGCAGAACATTAGATTATGAAAGATGCAATATTATCTTCTTATGTTATGCTTTTAAATAACCGCCATCGTGTTTTTGTGACTTGTGGGTGCTAGGTATTTTTCAGCTACATTGAAGTCTATAGGGGAATGCAATTTTGTATTCGCAACTTCTCAAAGTCTATTTTTTACTGTGACGTTATGAACATGAAAGAGCAAACTTTTTACTTTCAACTCGTAATATGAGCCTGAAACTCTGAGAGCAAAAAAT
Organism: Bombina bombina; assembly: GCF_027579735.1. Taxonomy (NCBI): domain Eukaryota; kingdom Metazoa; phylum Chordata; class Amphibia; order Anura; family Bombinatoridae; genus Bombina; species Bombina bombina. The sequence continues at coordinate 348,324,229 of NC_069500.1, forward strand.
AATTAAGCAGTCATTTTATCCCCTTGGTTGCCAGTAACACATGTACAGATCAGTGATGTAACCCCCTTGGCTGCTAGAGGTAACCAACCCAGCAATGATTGACCACCCTCACTGTTGCCTGTAACACATATAATAGAAAATGCACAGTGTAACTCCTTTTTGAGCCATATTTCTAATGCATAAAGGCCTAGAAGGTCCTTTACATTTAGCTGACAGGGGTCTTTAAAAAAAAACTGGACATTTAAGTGTCCAGTATTTTTGTACAGATTTTACTGGACAGTCTGTTAAAATACTGGACTGTCCGGTTGAATACTGGACATTTGGCAACCCTAGTTACCTTAATGTCACACACTCCTTCGCTGGATAGAGCTGTTGGCTGCTATATCCAGCATGGAAGTGAGCTACATTTAGGTAAAGGGCGCGATCAAGTAAGTTGTTATCTGACAGATATCCAATAACTAGACATTCACAATGCTGATGGTTTGTATGCAAGACTTTGTAGGAACACATTTATTAATACAGTATGCAAAGATACTAGAACAGGAACTTTAGTTGAACACAGAAACCTGCAAGATTTGCTAGCAGGGTTTCTTCTATGCAGAACACAGAATTGAAGCAACTGTTGAGAGGAGACTTTGCTCAAACAAGCTATGTATGCATCACTGGGGGCCCATCGCTGCAGGTTTGCATAAGTGAGCCTGCAGCCGAAAGTTAGGAAATATCGGCCATGCTTATAAATAAATAAAAGCAACATATTTATATTATATAAAAAAATAATTATAATGATATACTTTACAAAATAATTCAACGCGTTAATATAAAATCATTTGGTAAAATCTTAGTTTAGCGTTCTAAATTATTTTTACGGCCATATAACATTATTTTACTTCGAAAATTGTCGTGGGGGTTCAGATAAGGGCTACCAACAATACTTCAATGTTTGTGTCTCCAATAACAAAAAGGGAGCCATGTTTTGGGGTATAAAGTCCCTGGTCTCCCCAGCCAGCCAGCTCGGCTCCCCTACATGGATACATTATATCAAATCCTCAGTTTACAGGTTTTTATTTTATTTCTGCAGGTTTTTATACATTTGTAACCGTTTACTGTACACAGACACTTAAAGCAGCCCTGTCAGTACCAAAAGTACAACCTGCTGAGAAAATAATAACACAGCACAGCCTTAAAGGGCAGCTCACCGCCTGATCACACAGTCTTAAAGGGACAGGCAAAAACCCACACAGTCTTTAAAGGGTCAACTAGCACCACACACACAGTCTTAAAGGGACAGATCACAGTAATGTTCACACAGTGAAACCTTAAAAGGGCAGCTTGGCATCTGCTCACACAGTCTTAAAGGGCCAGACACACACAAATGTTAGTGGGTAAACTCACACCTCATATAGTCTTAAAGGGAGCAATAACAGTGTGCATCCGCATGCAACCCACACAGCCTTAAAGGGATACTCTGTCTTAAAGGGACAGGGGCACCTGCACACACACAGCACTCACAGCCTTTAATGAGACTACTTCCACCACACACACAGCATTAAAGGAACAGCTCACATAATGAACACCCAGCACAGCCTTAAAGGGCAACTTGACACATGCTCGCAGTCTTAAAGGGGCAGGCACAAACCTTTAGTGGGTAAACTCACACGACACACACGGTCTTAAAGGGAGTGATAACAGTATGCATTTGCATGCAATGCACACACAGCCTTAAAGGGACCCTCTGTCTTAAAGGGACAGGGACATGTGCACACACATACAGACAGAGCACTCACAGGCTTTAAAGGGACAACTTGCACCACACACACACACACAGACCACAGTAATGTTCACATAGTAGGGCAGCTTGGCACCTGCTCACACAGTCTTAAAGGGGCAGGCACAAACAAACATTAGTGGGTAAACTCACACCACATATAGTCTTAAAGGGAGGAATAACAGTGTGCATCCACATGCAACGCACACAGCCTTAAAGGGATACTCAGTTTGGACATATTATCATTTTTATTTTTATTTTTTTTGGATATTAACCTTGAACATTTGCTTTGGACATTTTGGTATGGGACTTAAACACTTGTATGTTACATAGGACATAACTTCTTGGACATTGTATGGGGCAATCCATTAGATTGTTGAATCTATTTTTAACTGTATTTTTAACTGTCAGTTTATGTTAATAAAATGTTTGTTTAATACATTTTAATATCACATCCTATATATATATTTTTTGTTTTTAATCTTTTACCTTTTAAGTACTTTTTCACATGGTTTTATATATATTCTTTGTGTAACACAATATTATATATTAACCTTTATGTATACACATTCCTAGTCGTGGACACCATCTTTAGCAACCCAACCCTCATCTGAGGGTAGAGTAGCGCTGTATCTTGGCATTTCTTTTTACTCTTAAAGGGATACTCTGTCTTAAAGGGACAGGGGCACCTGCACACACAGAGCACTCACAACCTTTAAAGGGACAACTTGCACCACATGCACACAGCCTTAAAGGAACAGCTCACACCATGCACAGTCTTTAAGGGAAAGGCAAATAGGCTTTAAGCACAAAGCCTTAAAGGGGCACTCAGTTTAAAAGTGACAGACACAAACACAGCCTTTAAAGGGGCAGCTCACACCACATGTGCACAAAGACAGCCTTAAAGGTAGCACATTACGCTAGCACAGTCTTAAAGGCATGTACCTCACACAATACACACAGTCCTTAAAGTGATAGTAAGCTTTTCTCTTTGTCTAAACAGATCAGGAATGTTAGAGATATTTTATATGGAGTTTAAACTCTTCAGTTGTAATGATGATACTCTATAACTAGCACTGAAATTCTAAGTCTTTAAGGGACAGGCACACAGGCTTTTAAGCACACCAAAATGCACAATGCCTTAAAGGGGCACTCAGTCTTAAAGTGACAGACACAAAAACAGCGTTTAAAGGGTCAGCTCACACCGCACGCACACAGTTTTAATGGTACAGATTCACAAACACAGCACACACAGCCTTAAAGGCACAGATCACATTACGCTTGCACAGTCTTAAAGGCACGGACAAACTCACACAGTAAACTTTTCTCTTTGTCTTAACAGATATGGAATGTTAGAGATATTTTAGATGGAGCTTGACTCTTCAGTTGTAATGAATATGCGCTATAACTTACTTTAAATACCTCGCGCTCCAGCCACCCACTTCAAAAGTAATATCTTTGTTCAGCTAATAGTTTGAACTGTTCTCCAATCTGTGCTCTACAACAAAAGCGCTTTATGTCTAGAGCGCTAATACTTTCAAACCGTTAGCTCAACAAAAATATAAATTTTGAAGTGGACGGGCCATAGCACAGGGTATTAGAGTTTCAGCGCTAGTTATAGAGTATCATCATTACAACTGAAGAGTTTAAACTCCATCTAAAATATCTCTAACATTCCTGATCTGTTTAGACAAAGAGAAAAGCTTACTATCACTTTTAAGGACTGTGTGTATTGTGTGAGGTACATGCCTTTAAGACTGTGCTAGCGTAATATGCTACCTTTAAGGCTGTGTGTGCTGTGTTTGTGCATATGTGGTGTGAGCTGCCCCTTTAAAGGCTGGGTTTGTGTCTGTCACTTTAAAACTGAGTGCCCCTTTAAGGCTTTGTGCATTTGGGTGTGCTTAAAGCCTGTTTGCCTTTCCCTTAAAGACTGTGCATGATGTGAGCTGTTTCTTTTAAGGCTGTGTGCGTGTGGTGCAAGTTGTCCCTTTAAGGCTGTGTGTGCAGGTGCCCCTGTCCCTTTAATACAGTGACCCTTTAAGGCTGTGTGTGCATTGCATGTGGATGCATACTGTTATCGCTTCCTTTAAGTCCGTGCGTGTGGTGTGAGTTTACCCACTAAAGGTTGTGTTGCCTTCCCCTTAAAGACTGTGTGAGCATGCGACAAGCTGCCCTTTAAGGCTGCGCTGTGTGTGCATTGTGTGAGCTGTTCCTTTAACGCTGTGTGCATGTGATGCAAGTTGTCCCTTTTAAAGGCTGTGAGTGCTGTGCGTGTGTGCAGGTGCCCCTGTCCCTTTAAAACAGAGAATCCCTTTAAGGCTGGGTGCGTTGCTTGTGAGTGCATACTATTAGCACTCCCTTTAAGTTTGTGTGTGTCTGCCCCTTTAAGACTATGTGAGCAGGCCGAGCTGCCCTTTAAGGCTGCATTGGGTGTACATGGTGTGAGCTGTTCCTTTAACGCTGTGTGCATGTGGTGCAGTGGTGTATTTAGGTTTTGTGCTGCCTTAGGCAACCAAAATTCTGCTGCCCCCCTTACCTGTGACGTGACCTTTTTTTTCCATGGCATTTCCAAAGTAAATGTTCATGTTCAAGTGCGCTTGTGTTTATATGTGCGTGTAGTGCAGTGTGCGTGTGTAGTGAGTGTGTCTAGTGGAACTCAAAAAGTGCTGCCCAAAAAAAAAATCTGCTCAGCTAGGCTAGTACTTTGTTTCCTAGGCCAAAATACTCCCCTGGTGTGGTGAAAGTTGTCCATTTTAAAGGCTGTGAGTGCTGTGTGTGTACGTGTCCTTTTAAGACAAAATGTCCACTTTAAGGCTACATGCAGATGCATACTGTTATCGCTCCCTTTAAGACTGTGCATGTGGTGTGACTGTACCCACTAAAGGTTGTGTGTGCCTGCCCCTTTAAGTCTGTGTGTGCAGGTGTCAAGCTGCCCTTCAAGATTGCGCTTTGTGAACATTACTGTTATCTGTCCCTTTAAGACTGTGCGTGTTGGTGCAAGTTGTTCCTTTAAAGCTGTGAGTGCTCTGTGTGTATGTGTGTGCACGTGCCCCTGTCCCTTTAAGACAGAGGGTCCCTTTAAGGCTGTATGTGCATTGCATGCAAATGCATACTGTTATCGCTCCCTTTAAGACTGTATGTGTGATGTGAGTTTACCCACTAAAGGTTTGTGTCTGCCCCTTTAAGACTGTGAGCATGTGGCGAGCTGCCCTAAGGCTGCGCTGGGTGTGCATAGTGTGAGCTATTCCTTTAATACTGTGTGTGGTGCAAGTTGTCCCATTAAAGGCTGTGAGTGATGTGTGTAGGTGCCCCTATCCCTTTAAGACAGAGTATCCCTTTAAGGCTGTGTCTTTTGCATGTGTGTGCCTGGCCTTTTAAGATTGTGTGAGCAGGTGCCAGGCTGCCCTTTAAGGTTTCCCTGTTTGAACATTACTGTGATCTGTCCCTTGAAGACTGTGTGTGTGGTGCTAGTTGACCCTTTAAAGGCTGTATGGGTTTTTGCCTGTCCCTTTAAGACTGTGTGACCAGGCAGTGAGCTACCCTTTAAGGCTGTGCTGTGTTATTATTTTCTCAGCAGGTTGTACTTTTGGTACTGACAGGGCTGCTTTAAGTGTCTGTGTACAGTAAACAGTTACAAATGTATAAAAACCTGCAGAAATGAGAGCTAGCAGGGTAAACGGTGTGCTCTGTGTAGCTCCGTGTCCACGCTCCCTAGGATATGGAGTAACAACTGCCCAAGTGGAAAAGCCCTTGACGGGAAGCGTGTCTGGGCTAATACACCACAGGAGAAGGGGAGCAAAAGATCCATCCCTCCCTCACCGAAAGTTAAAGTATGCAGGTTAAGCGTAGAAGTGGACCCTTAAAAGGGACAAAGGAGTCACAAACAAAGGTGGAGGACTCTGAACCGCAAGTGAGCCGCAAGCAAAGCCGCAAGTGAGACCCTCGCTGCAAGGGGGGTAACGGCAGAGTCGTACCTCGGGGAGAGGTGTAATCCCCCCTTCGGCAGAGTACAGCTGCGGGAAATAGATATCCACCACCTAGATCCAAAGAAGATAACCGCGGCAAGAAGGAGGGAGACCATCACCAGCTGAGAAGTGCCGCTGGTTCAATCCTGGGACATTGAAGGGGAGCTGAACCGTGGAAACTGAGGGCAAGCCCTGCGTTGCAGGGGCAGATACGGCAGAACCTAACACTGGGGTAAGGCGAAGTCCCTCAGAAAGCAGAATACAGCTCTGGAAAACAAACTCAGGCTGCCCAGACTACATAACACTGTACTTACCGGAGGCTTGCTCCTGCGATCCCTTGCCGCTGTTTGGTGGTGCTTGGAGGCTGAGACCGTCAACTTTGGGGGTGCTGGAGTTGCCTGCTGGCGGTGCCCGCGCCTCTCTTCCTGTTTGTGAGAGGTGGCTGTGTAGCGTTGACGGAACAGGTCAGCTGACGTGCAGGAAACAACCGAGAGAAATCGGGCGGCGGGAGCTAGCCGAGAGGTGGCGGGCAGGTCGCTCTGTGGAGCCCGTGAACTGAGGTCAGTGGTGAAACAGGTTGGCGTGACAAACCAGGCTGTATGCAGACTAGCCTGGGATAAAGTGCTTAAGAGGGGGAGAAGAAGGCACCTGAGAAAAAGTTAAGGCAAGAGGGGACTCTTTACGGGACTGGTAAAGGGAAGGCAACGAGAACATCATATTAACTGTTGTTGAAGCCACTGCCCCTACTTAAAAACTCTGACTGTGGGCTAAAAAAGTATAAAACAAGGATAAGGAAACCCCAGTTGTCTATTGCCTATTTTCTAGAGGTATCCCGTTAAGATGTACTCGGTAACAAATATCTTATAGACTATTACAATAAGAAAACCTGAAGGGACGTTTAATTTTCTTATTACTTAATAGGGAGTCCACGGCTCATTTTTTTTTTACATCAGGGAAAAGGGTGAAGCAGAATTTAAAAGAAAAAAAGGGGGAAAAAGGAAAAAAATGATTTCAACCAGCAGGAAAATACAGAGAAAAATTGTTAAGTTTAATTTTTTTTCTTTTTTTCTTTTTGTTCTTTCTCTTTTCTTTTTCCTGTTTCTGGATTATTTTATATTGTGTGTATGGATAAATACTTAGGGGTTAATAAGATGGCATCTAAATATAAACAAAGTGAGAGAAGACAGAGAGGCTCCCCTGAAGTATTAAATGAATCATTAGAATCTACCCCCAACAATAAAGATGCACATCAGATTGTGCAACAGATAAGCTCACTATTTCTCCCCAAAATGGAGAATTTACAAAAGGGCCTAGATGATATTTCTGGAGAGATCAAACAGATCTCATCCAGATTCACAGAATTGGAAGGAAGAGTGTCGGATCTTGAAGACATCTCTTCAAGCCAATCCAATGCAATTGAAAATCTTACGAAGCAGAATCAAGTTCTCCATCAACGCCTGGAAGACCTTGAGAACAGGTCAAGGCGAAATAATATTAGCCTAATTGGGGTTCCTGAAATCATTAAGTCAGTAGATTTGATACATTTTGTTGAAAACACACTTGCAAATCTTTTAAAAATATCTGTAAGCACACTTAAAGGTAGTGTAGAACGGGCCCACAGGATTGGTCCAGAGTATCAGGAAAGGAATACACGCACACAGCCTAGACAGATTATGGTCAAATTTTTACATTTTCAAACAAAAGTTGTCATATTACAAGCATATAGAAAGAATTCTCCTCTTACATTTGAGAACTCCCAAGTACTGATGTTTCAGGATTACTCAATGGAATTATCAAGAAAACTAAAAGAGTTTTCACCATTGTGTACTATCTTGAACAAGGAGGGTATAAAAGCTTTTTTGTTATACCCGGCTAAATTAAAAATCTTAACATCTGAAGGGCCAACATTTTTTGAGTCCCCTCATGAGGCTAAAGAATCTCTAGATCGCAGTTCAAAGACCATCTTTTAGAGATATATTTATTCCTTTTTCTTTTTTTTCATTTTAGGTTATTAATGTTTCTGATTTTATGGATTTGTTAAACTTAGTGAAAAACAGGGTAATTGGGCCCATTTGGCTATGTTGGATAATTTTTTTTATGTTACTTTGTTTAGATAACTCCTCCTTGTTCGTAAAAAGGAATGTAATAGAGGAAAGGAAAAACTTAACGATGAAACTATATAGGATGGGTTTTTTTTGTTTTTCATCTATTTATATAAAACTTGGTCAAAATGTTATATATCTATGCTTATCAGCCTTATGGTTTAAAAAACAGAGAATAATCTGTGCACGTGGCTGTGGTTTATTTTAAGTATAGGATTTTTTTTTTTTTTCTTCCCACTTCTCACTTTATGTATTTTTGCACGTATGGTGTTTAGTTATCACTTTGCTTTTTTGTATAAGACAAGTATTTTTTTTACTTTATGTATGTCTTTAACACTTATGGTTACCTCTTTACACTTAAGATGTTTTTTTTTTGCACGCATGGTGTTTAGTTATCACCTTGCTTTTTTGTATAAGACATGTATTTTTTCACTTTATGCATGTCCTTAACACTTATAGATACCTTTTTGCACCTAAGATGTTTTTTTTTTTTTTTTTCACAAGATTAGTACGTCTTTACTGTATGTACTTCTTAATACTTATGAACACTCCATGCACTCAAGGTGTTTTTTTTTTTTTTTTTCACAAGATTAGTACATCTTTACTGTATGTACTTAATATTTATGAACACTCCATGATACACATTAAAATATACCCACACGGTTTTGAAATTTTATTGGTAGTCTTCACTGCTGGTGTATTTCTTTTCCATTTTTTTTTTCTTCTCCTCCCTCTCCCCCTCTCTCTGTGTCTCTTTTTTATTATCTCTCTCATTAAAGGTTTATATGGTGCGTTTTTTAATAGAGGATGACCTTTAAGTTAGTATCGTGGAACGTGGGGGGAATTAATTCTCCCATAAAAAGACAAATGATACTTTCTCATCTACGGCGGCTTAACACAGACATAGAGTTTCTACAGGAGACGCACCTATCGGATAAGGAACATGATAAGCTATGTAAAAGCTGGGTAGGTTCCGTAGTCTATGTCTCCTATACAAATGCAAGCAGAGGTATAATAATCCTTCTTGGTAAAAGACTCCAGCTTGAGATTGTTAAAACTATTAAAGATCCAGAGGGTAGGTATTTGATATTGCAGATAAATTTGAAGGGGAGGATGTGGGTGCTGTGTAATATTTATGCACCTAATAAAAAAGACACAGGATTTTGGACTGGTCTTCTTCAGGCCCTAGCGCCGTTTCACGGTATGGATATAGTGGTGGGGGGTGACTTCAATCTGGCTCCAAATCCCGCGTGTGATAGATATCGAATTCCTGGGTGCGTACAGAAGCCTATTTTCAAAAATAATGGGAAATTTGAAGGGGGAATTTTTGAAAAATTTAAGGACGTGCTACAATTAGTAGATATCTGGAGACTCCGTAATCCTGATGGTAGAGATTATACCTGTGCTTCTAGAGCAGTCCCGGTTCTCTCTAGGATCGATCTATTCCTCATATCGAATTCCTTAGTTTCTAAGGTAACTAAGAATAAAATCCATAACGTAATCATCTCAGATCATGCTCCAATTGAAATATCTTTATTGGAAGGTTACCAGCATAGTAATAGGAATACAATGCGGTTTCCATATTATTTATATACGTCTGAAAATTTTAAAAATTTTTTGGCACAGTCATGGAACGATTACTACACAGATAATATAAATCACCTTAGAGACCCAGGAGTATTCTGGGGTGCAGCTAAATCTGTACTAGCAGGTAATATAATAGCCTCAAAAATTATGACAAAGTTTGTATAACGCTGCCTAGTGGATAAAGTACTTTGTAAGCATCGGAATGGTGTATACCAGGATACATATATAAGGATACATATAACAATGCACAGGTGAGATTAATGCAGTGTAGCAATTTGTAACAAACACTTGACACGGCGGTCTTATCACATACTTCACCCGCACACTCGCATTCACCTTAGCCCTTCTTTACCTTTCCGTGAAGGCGGAAGTCTTCCACTTCTCTCGGCTAGGCTCACCTCTGTGTAGACGAAAGGGTAGTCACGCTATGAAGCACGACCATCACTCTCTCTCCAACTCCGGTTCCACTGCAAGCGTGTGCGGGACTTACCGATCGGATGTGACGTCAGAACCTCCTTCACATTCTCACCGGTCTGTATCCAATCCGTGCTTTGAACTAGGCCAATGCTCCTCTGTATGCCGATATACGCTGGGACTTAATGAAGAGAGTTCCTCCACTCTCAAAGAAAGTATCAAGAAAAAATGTAGCAAAGTCCCAGTTGTGGATAAATAAAAACAGAACTTTATTTGTATCGGATTAAAACATGAAAAAATGTTTGTAAAAACCTAGAAAGGTCTAACGCGTTTCGGCTAGCTCCTGCCGTAATCATAGACCATGTCTAATGTATGTTTTACAGAGGCTTAAATAGGTGGTGAATTACATGTGAACCCAAATCAGCTGAATACTTAACCCTATCTAGCAATATGGAAAGCTGCTCTCCATGGTAGACTGTTCACCTTATCTGAGATACATTCTCTCTTTATCTTAATCAATTAATTAACTCCATATACGTGTCCAGTAATATGTTACGTATAAATATATACAGTTATCCTTAACTCTCATATTATTAACATCATTTACATTCTATTCGAATATATAATCAACTAATAAACTTTAGTATGTTATATATATAAATGATCTGTTGAATATTATATTGTAACAAAATTTAACTTATAGATATTCTTATTACTGAAAATACACTTAAATGAACTTAAATGAAAATTGGAGGTTATAAACAAAAAAGAACATGGGTAGTGATCTACAACATCGGGGACCATATAGCATATGCAGATATGTGGACATACAGACTGGACACTTATAGTAAACTTTCTTATTCAAACAAAATTTTGTATATACCAGTAATTGTTATAGGTCTAGATGAATATACACATATCCTGAAACTTTTTGTTTTGTAGTTTAAATAACTATTCCCAAAAATTTACTAGATCGAATTCTGAATTAAAACCGTTAGGAATCTGGGTTTTTAGTCTAAAGATCCAATAGACTTCCTGTCTACCTAATGTTTGTGACCTATCTCCTCCTCTAGGTGGAGTTTTAATTGCTTCTATTATATTCCAACTAAATGAATGAACTGACTGGTTATGGACCTCAATAAAATGACGACTTAACTCAGAACAGGGAATTTTGTTTCTTATATCTCCCAGATGTTCTCTGATACGTGTTCTTATATCTCGTGTAGTGAGTCCTACGTATTGACCCTTGCATAAATTACATTCTACCAAGTATATCACAAAATTTGAGCTACAATTATGACAACCATGTATCTGAAAGGTTTCTCCTGTTGTATATGATTTGAATGTGCTAGTAACATTATGGTAGTCACAGGCTTTACAGCGAGTGCTGCCACATCTATAGCTGCCATTACATCGTAGCCATGAGCTTTCATTGGTTTGTATCTGTGTTTTCTTTAGCACGCTAGGTGAGAGTGAATTAGCAAGTGTATCATTTTTCTTATAGACAAATTTACATCCGTCACCAATTACTTCTTTCAATATTTCATCCCCATACAAGATAGGGAGATATTTCTTTACGATATTACATATATCATTGTATTGATTCGAATACTTGGTGACGAATGTAGGTCTATTATCTGTTTTGTCCTTCCTTTTAGGGGATAGTAAATCCTCTCTGTTGTATCTATCAACTTCTTTTTTAATTTTTATAACCTCAGTTTTAGAGTAACCTCTGGCTATTAGCCTATGTGCTAATTCTTCACTTTCTTTAATGTAATCATTATTAAGTGAACAATTACGTTTAACTCTCATCATCTGTCCTTTAATGATGCCTTTAAAGACATGTTTTGGATGTCCACTGGTAGCATAAAGCAGTGCATTACCTGCTATGGGTTTACGGTAAAGCGCTGTGTTTACAGAATTGGATATAGAATTCCCATATAGTGTAATGTCTAAGAAATTTATCTCTATTTTATTCCATTCTTTGGTGAAGTTTAATCCCATTTTATTACTATTTAGATGTTGAACAAATTTATCAGCTGATGTTTCATCTGTCTTCCAAACTATTATAAGGTCATCAATAAACCTATTATATTGAATTATATGTTCACGGTAGGGATTTGTATCACCATAAATGTAGGTTTCTTCAAACCAACCCATCACGAGATTTGCGTATGAGGGCGCAAATTTCGCCCCCATCGCCGTCCCTTGTTTTTGTATATAGTGATCATTACCAAACACAAAACTATTATGTTCTAACAGAAACCTAATAATTTTAAGTACATAGTTTTTAAAGTCTGCATTTAGATTACCATCTTTGTCTAAATAAAACTCTATTGCTAATAAGCCTACAGAGTGTGGTATTGAGGAATATAACGATGTGGCATCTACTGTGAGCCAACTATAGTTATCCTTCCAAGTGAAGTTCTTAAAGATATTGAGTATGTGGGTAGTGTCTTTTACATAACTGTTTAATTTAAGGACATATGGCTGCAGTATGTCATCGACCCATTCGGACAAATGTTCAAGCAAGGAGCCATTGCCCGACACAATGGGTCTCCCCTTGACATTCTCAAGCCCTTTATGAGTCTTTGGTAGATGATAAAACGCAGCAGTCCTTGGATGTTCAACATATAAATATTCAAATGTGGATTGATCTATAAACCCATATCTTCTACCTTCACTCAAGATCTTAAATATACGTCTCTGAAACTCTATTCGTGGATTGTGACTAACTTTTTCATAGACATTGGTGTCATCCAACTGTCTGTGTGCCTCAGCTATATACCAGGTTTTGTCACAGACCACTATGCTGCTGCCTTTATCAGCCCGTTTTATCACGATACTTTCATTTTTCTCTAGGGCTACCAATGCCTCTCTTTCTTTTTTTGTCAAATTGTTTATCTTATTCGCTTTCCCTGTTTTTTGCTGATATAAAGTAGTCAGATCCTCCACAACTCTCTTCTGAAATAGTTCGAGGGGTTTACCTCTGGACTGTAAAGGATAAAATCTGGACTTACATTTAAAACCCACATGCTTATCTTTACTTTCCTCTTCGATTGAGGGTAAATTCCCTTCAGATATTAACTGTTCTAGATCATTGCATGCGCAAATGTCCTGAAAAGTTAAATTGTTTATCCTGTCACTTATTGTAATATCATTCTCATTAGATCTTGTAACATTATTTTCTTTATTTTCTTTAAGAAAATGTTTCTTTAGTGTAAGCGATCTAACAAATTTATTAGTATCTAAAATAGTCTGAAAGAGGACAAAATCCCTAGATGGACAAAAATTAAGTCCATAACTCAGGACCTTACTTTCAGTCTTACTCAGACTATGACTAGATATATTGATTACTGTGTTTAGACATACTTCCGATTGCTTTTGTTTTTGCTTTTGTTTTCTCTTGTGGGGTACCTTTCTTGTTTTTTCTTCTCTACCAAATCTTGTTTTATTTGTGTTGTTAATGTTGTTAATGTTCCCCCTCCCTTGGGTATGCCTGAATCCTCCCGAAAAACCTCTATGGATCTTTTGTCTTTAGGTTTTGCTCCCTGTTCATTGATATGCAATATTGTGCCCCCTGCTTGGATATTTTCATTTAAATGAGTATTCATATCTGTTGTTACTTCTAGATTAGTACTTGACTCAATTGGTGTATTATCCCAATCGGATGCTGAACTCCCCTCTGAATTTGAAAAATCTGTCCCTGAGGCAGAACCTTCTTCATCAGTGAAATTACTATTATCAGTATTAAATCGTACTTTTTTCTTCCAACGTCTATTTTTCTTGTGTGTTAGTGTGCCCTCATTAGTTGTATCTTCCTTTATGTGAGCTGTACTTTTGTCTTGTGTCTTTATGGAGTTTTTTAAGTTAGTCTGTATTGCCCTTCTAAACTTCCTTCGCCACACATAAACTGTTTTATTGGCATAATCCTTACTATCTCTTTGATATTTTATGTATTTAGTGTTCATTATATTGCGTTTGGTAGCTTCAATTGTCTCTTGTAGTATGGTATCAAACTTTACATATTTATCATCATGTCTAAATTTGCTTAATTCCTTTTGTAGTACACAGATTTCTTCTCTGTATTTAGATATTAAAGCAGTCTTATGTTTAATTAGAAGTCCCATCAGTCTAATGGAGCACTCCGTTAGAATGTCATTCCACTCTGATATAAAGTCCTGGTCATCTGTCTCGAATGTGGGGAACTTTTGTAATCTTAACCCACGAGGTATCATTCCTTTAGCAATATATTTAGTGAATGTCCAATTGTCCATGCGGAGTCTAAGTTCTTTTAGTTTATAATCCTCAAGCATAGAAAACAGGTCACCCAGTCCAGCATTTTTAATGCAAACTTTAGATAAATCCTCCAATTCTATATCATCCAAATCCCAGTCATCCTCAGTGCATAAAGAATAATATTGTTTGTCAGCTGCTAACTCCATTTTAGAGCCAGTATGGGTTTAGTAAAGAGGCTGTTAGATAGAAAGAATATGTACGTAGATAATTTATCTTTCTTTTATCTTTAACTTATCTATAATCGGCTGAGCATATATTTTTTGTCTATATCAGAAAAAGTGCACATACACAATATAAACACTGATATGTGGCCTTAAAGTAGTATCCACATTGAGCGTTAAATGAGGAAAAAAGTTTCAAAAATTATGACAAAGTTTGTATAACGCTGCCTAGTGGATAAAGTACTTTGTAAGCATCGGAATGGTGTATACCAGGATACATATATAAGGATACATATAACAATGCACAGGTGAGATTAATGCAGTGTAGCAATTTGTAACAAACACTTGACACGGCGGTCTTATCACATACTTCACCCGCACACTCGCATTCACCTTAGCCCTTCTTTACCTTTCCGTGAAGGCGGAAGTCTTCCACTTCTCTCGGCTAGGCTCACCTCTGTGTAGACGAAAGGGTAGTCACGCTATGAAGCACGACCATCACTCTCTCTCCAACTCCGGTTCCACTGCAAGCGTGTGCGGGACTTACCGATCGGATGTGACGTCAGAACCTCCTTCACATTCTCACCGGTCTGTATCCAATCCGTGCTTTGAACTAGGCCAATGCTCCTCTGTATGCCGATATACGCTGGGACTTAATGAAGAGAGTTCCTCCACTCTCAAAGAAAGTATCAAGAAAAAATGTAGCAAAGTCCCAGTTGTGGATAAATAAAAACAGAACTTTATTTGTATCGGATTAAAACATGAAAAAATGTTTGTAAAAACCTAGAAAGGTCTAACGCGTTTCGGCTAGCTCCTGCCGTAATCATAGACCATGTCTAATGTATGTTTTACAGAGGCTTAAATAGGTGGTGAATTACATGTGAACCCAAATCAGCTGAATACTTAACCCTATCTAGCAATATGGAAAGCTGCTCTCCATGGTAGACTGTTCACCTTATCTGAGATACATTCTCTCTTTATCTTAATCAATTAATTAACTCCATATACGTGTCCAGTAATATGTTACGTATAAATATATACAGTTATCCTTAACTCTCATATTATTAACATCATTTACATTCTATTCGAATATATAATCAACTAATAAACTTTAGTATGTTATATATATAAATGATCTGTTGAATATTATATTGTAACATGGGGATGAAATATTGAAAGAAGTAATTGGTGACGGATGTAAATTTGTCTATAAGAAAAATGATACACTTGCTAATTCACTCTCACCTAGCGTGCTAAAGAAAACACAGATACAAACCAATGAAAGCTCATGGCTACGATGTAATGGCAGCTATAGATGTGGCAGCACTCGCTGTAAAGCCTGTGACTACCATAATGTTACTAGCACATTCAAATCATATAAAACAGGAGAAACCTTTCAGATACATGGTTGTCATAATTGTAGCTCAAATTTTGTGATATACTTGGTAGAATGTAATTTATGCAAGGGTCAATACGTAGGACTCACTACACGAGATATAAGAACACGTATCAGAGAACATCTGGGAGATATAAGAAACAAAATTCCCTGTTCTGAGTTAAGTCGTCATTTTATTGAGGTCCATAACCAGTCAGTTCATTCATTTAGTTGGAATATAATAGAAGCAATTAAAACTCCACCTAGAGGAGGAGATAGGTCACAAACATTAGGTAGACAGGAAGTCTATTGGATCTTTAGACTAAAAACCCAGATTCCTAACGGTTTTAATTCAGAATTCGATCTAGTAAATTTTTGGGAATAGTTATTTAAACTACAAAACAAAAAGTTTCAGGATATGTGTATATTCATCTAGACCTATAACAATTACTGGTATATACAAAATTTTGTTTGAATAAGAAAGTTTACTATAAGTGTCCAGTCTGTATGTCCACATATCTGCATATGCTATATGGTCCCCGATGTTGTAGATCACTACCCATGTTCTTTTTTGTTTATAACCTCCAATTTTCATTTAAGTTCATTTAAGTGTATTTTCAGTAATAAGAATATCTATAAGTTAAATTTTGTTACAATATAATATTCAACAGATCATTTATATATATAACATACTAAAGTTTATTAGTTGATTATATATTCGAATAGAATGTAAATGATGTTAATAATATGAGAGTTAAGGATAACTGTATATATTTATACGTAACATATTACTGGACACGTATATGGAGTTAATTAATTGATTAAGATAAAGAGAGAATGTATCTCAGATAAGGTGAACAGTCTACCATGGAGAGCAGCTTTCCATATTGCTAGATAGGGTTAAGTATTCAGCTGATTTGGGTTCACATGTAATTCACCACCTATTTAAGCCTCTGTAAAACATACATTAGACATGGTCTATGATTACGGCAGGAGCTAGCCGAAACGCGTTAGACCTTTCTAGGTTTTTACAAACATTTTTTCATGTTTTAATCCGATACAAATAAAGTTCTGTTTTTATTTATCCACAACTGGGACTTTGCTACATTTTTTCTTAATATAATAGCCTATGATGCTAATCTGCGTAAAAAGGCTAGGTCGAAACTTCAACAACTTCAGGAAAAAGTTATGGCTGACTATCATTCCTATTGTACAAGGTCCACGGTTAGTACCCGAGAAATATATCATGCGAGTAAGGAAGAATTAGATGCTTATCTTAAACAGCAAGCAGTAAACACTTTATTAAAAACGGATAGCCAATATTATAGATTCGGAAATAGATCAGGGAAATTTTTGGTATCTCTGACTAAAAAACGCACAACAGGAAAAAATGTTGCGGCTATTAGATATAAAAATGCTATACTTAAAACTCCAGAGGCTATTGCCTCTGCATTTGCAGAGTACTACACGGAGTTATATTCCAAACAATCAAAATCATCAGTATCTTCTCTCCGAGATTTCTGGGCAACTGTAACATTACCCCAAATCACTCATGAGCAATTAGAAATCTTAAACAGTTCTATTTCGAAGGAAGAAATAGAAAAGACTATTACATCATTAGCAAATAGTAAAGCAGCGGGTCCCGATGGACTTCCCATCGAATTTTATAAACTACTCAAAGATCAGGTTTCGTCGGTACTTTCGAGTTTATATCAAGGACTTTCAATTGAAGGTAAATACCCAGAACAAAATTTTACTAGTGCTTTTATCTCTTTAATCCCAAAGGCAGGGAAAGACCAGGCATTGCCAGAGTCATATAGACCTATATCGTTACTTAACTCTGATTATAAAATATTTATGAAAATACTGGCAGAGCGTTTAAAAATGATACTGCCTACCCTTATCCATACTGATCAAACCGGTTTTATGAAGGGCAGGACTTCAGTGACAAATTTAAGGAGAGTATTACATGCAATATCACACTTTTGGTTACGCTCAAGGGAGAATGGGATAGAGTCGAATGGGATTATTTGTTTTCTACACTACAAAGTTATGGAATTTTTGGCAATTTTCTTGCATCAATTCGTAATGTTTATCATAATCCTATTGCTTATATTTTGGTTAATGGGGTATTCTTCCCCACAGTATCTCTTCAGAGAGGAACAAGACAAGGCTGTCCGCTTTCGCCACTTCTTTTTAATTTAATCTTGGAACCCCTTGCTATAAAACTGTGCGCTATTTTTGCAGGTATGAACATTCATGGGGAGGCAATTCATCTAGCATTGTATGCGGACGACATGTTGCTATTTGTTGAAAATCCAACCCTTCATATTTCTAAAATTTTACAATTAATATCTGATTTTGGGTGTCTTTCGGGTTATAGAATCAATGCGGGTAAATCAGAGATCCTATGGCTGCACAAATCTAAAAATAATGTTTTTCAGTATCCCTTTAAAGAAGTTGCCTCCTCACTTTCCTACCTGGGTATTAGAATATCAAGTAATCCTAATTTAATATATGAATTAAATATTATGGAGCAATGTTCGGAAGTAATCTCATTATTAGAACATTGGAAAAATCTCCCCCTTACACTAGCAGGAAAAGTGGCCTTGATAAAAATGGTGGTACTTCCTAGAATTTTATATCCACTACTTATGCTCCCCTGTCTTATAACTAAAAGAGACCTAAATCTTTTAAACCAAGCAATAGCAATGTTTCTTTGGAAAGGAAAGAAACCCCAAATTGCTCTTAGGAAGCTATATGCAGGTTATTCAAGGGGAGGTCTTGGACTACCCAACTTTAAACTCTATAACTGGGCTGCGCTGGCACGAATAGTATTAGACTGGCAATTAAATACGTATCATTTTTGTGAAAAAGCCTTGGAAAAAGCAACGTTGGGAGAATGGAATCTTTCGTTTTTTCCCTTTATTTCTTATAAAGATATTCCAAAACAGATTCAGTCACACATACTCTACGGGGAGGCTCTTCGAGCCTGGCACTTAATTCATAAATTTATAAAATGCCCTGTGATGTCGCCCAGATCTATCCCGTTCTTAAATAACATTTATTTTCCAGCGGGTAAAGACTCAAGAGTGTTTCGGTCATGGGAGACTAAAGGGCTGAGGACTATAGGAGATATGGTGGATCCCTTAAGTAAAAATATTCATTCTTTTCACACATTACAAAGTAGATTTGATATTCCAACTACGCAATTTTTTGCTTTTCTACAAGCTCGGCATTATGTCTCAAGTATGATAGAGAAAAACACTCAATTTTGGGACCCTTCGTTTTTTGATCTTCCTCAAAAGACTTTTTTAGCGGGCTCTTTTTCACTATCAGGAATTTATCAAATTATGAATCGTAGGGAAGAGTTGGAAGTTATGGATAAAATAGTGGACAAGTGGGAAGCAGACATTGGGGAGAATTTGGGATCAGCTTGGATTATAGACAGCTTGCAAATGGTGAGGAAAGCAACCCTGTCCATGATTCTTAGAGAATCACAGATAAGAATGTTACATTGTGATTACATAACACCGCGTAGATTATCAAAATGGAACCCAAGTAGTATAAATGTATGTATAAAATGTGGTTTGGGGAATGCAAGTTTTATACATCATTTTTTAACCTGCCCAAAGATAAATCCCTTTTGGCAAAAAATCCGATACTGGATTAAACAACGTTTTAAAGTTGATCTTGGATTAGGGATCCCACAGATATGTTTCTTACGATGGGATAGAGTGAAAATTGAAAATCCACTGCTCTTAACAATGATTATATTACAAGCTCGCAAATGTATCAGACTTATGGACGGTCAGGGCCACCCCCACTATATCACAATTAAAAAACAGACTAATAAAACAGTTATTCATTGAACAACAGGATGCTAAATCTGATATTACAAACAGATTAGAGGGCTTCCTAAAAAAATGGAAACCATATATAGTAACCTTAGAGATTTCAGTACAAAATCAAGTTATAAAACCCTTTGCTCAGACTGAAATAATATTATTATCTAGATTGAGGGGAGAGTGGGGATGTTTAGAAAATATTTAATACTTGGTGGTGGGTGCACACTCACATTCATGAAGGTATGGTGAAGGGGTTCTAGATAACCCGATTGTGTTTTTTTTTTTTTTTTCTTTCTTTCTTTGAAATAATGCTGACGGTTGATTTCACAGTCAATGTGATATGAAAAACATTGGCTGTTGCAGAAATATTGTATGTAGCTTTAAAGTGACAGTCTACACCAACATTTTTCTTATTTAAAAAGATAGATAATCCCTTTATTACCCATTCCCCGTTTTTGCATAACCAACACAGTTATATTAATATACTTTTTACCTCTGTGATTACCTTGTATCTAAGCCTTTGCAGACAGCCTCCTTATCTAAGTGCCTTTGACAGACATGCAGTGTAGTCAATCAGGGAAGACTCCTAAATAACTTCACGGGAGTGAGCACAATGTTATCTATATGACACATGTGAACTAGCACAGTCTAACTGTGAAAAACTTTCAAAATGCTCTGAGCTAGGAGGCGGTTTTCAACTGTTTAGAAATCAGTTTGAGCCTAGCTAGGTTTAGCTTTTCAAAAATACCACCAAGGGAACAAAGCAAATTTGATGATAAAAGTAAATTGGAAAGTTTACCCTATCTGAATCATGAAAGTTTAGTTTTGAGTAGACTGTCCCTTTAAGATAAAGCAGCCCCTCTTGTAGGATGATAAGATAAATTGAAAGCCATGGGCTTGAATGAGATGTAATATACTACTCACCAAGACAAAATGTCCTAGCTGTTGTTAAGATTGTGTTGTTATATTAGTGTCTAAGTATGTGATGTTTCCTTGACATGTAACAAGAAATGTCCCTCTCAGTTTTTGTATGTGAAATATAATTATTTTCTATAAACAAAATAAAAAAAAACCTGCAGAAATAAAATAAAAACCTGTAGACTGAGGGTTTGATATAATGTATCCATGTAGGGGAGCAGAGCTGGCTGGCTAAAAAAGGGACTTTATACCGCAAAATATGGTAAACCCGTTTTGTTATTGGAGAGTCTGGAGACACAATCATTGCAGTATTGTTGGTAGCCCTTATCTGAATGACCATACCAATTTTCGAAGTAAAATAATGTTATATGGCCGAGAAAATAATTTAGAACGCTAAACTAAGATTTTACCAATGTTTTTTTCTTTTTTTTAGAGTTACAGGTTAAAAGATAGAAACCGCGAAACATAATAGAAACGTTAAATAAAATATATAAACAAAACCTGCTGAGCTTGTATAAATGTTATGCGGAGTGAAACAATTAGGTAGTTGCAGTTTGACTATTGCGTGCGTACGTAATATTATTAAATAGATCCGGTTCGAAGTGAGGTATCCGTGCGCCGGCCGGCTGAGGAGGAGTTCTCGCCATTTTGTTCCTTACCAGAGCTTGTAACGGAAGAGTTGTGTAGTCTTCGTGCTACCTGAAAAATCTGACAGTATCCTGTTTCTTTTCAAGAGTCGCAGGTGTTGTCGTGGTCTTTTTTGTTGTTGTTGTTCTTCTTTAAGTGTTGACTATTTGGTGACTTTCGAGGCGATGGCAGATGTGGACAAGCTTAATATTGACAGCATCATACAGCGGTTGTTAGAAGGTAAGGCTACCCTGGGAGGCCTATGGCTAGCGGTTCCTATGTCCCAGCATGAGCGAGCGATAGTGTTATTGGTTTTGGTGAATGTATCAGAGGATCACAACTTGCTTTTTTCTAAAGCGAGGACGTGTTTGTGTCTCATAGTAAAGGAAGCTAAATAGGCACGTCTGTTTCTGTTGGTTTGTATGTAATAAATCGGACTGGAACCGCAATAATTTTAGCTATGAGAGGCGCATGCAAGCATAAACCTATGTGTGTGTGTATATATATATATATATATATATATATATATATATATATCCACACAGCAATAAAATGCACTTAGGAAATTTTGGATACCAAAAGCCAAAATGTATTTAACGTTTCCGGGAAGTTTACATCCCCAGATGAGAACTTCCCCGAAACGTTGAATTCATTTTGTATTTTGGTATCCGAAATTTCCTGAGAGAGCATAATGTTGCTGTTATATGATATTACATAATTGCCCCCAGGTAGCTGATATTTGGTGGATATCTATTTTGTACTCCTCTCCTTTTGTAGACATTGGAAATCCCTTATCTTTTATTAATATTTAAATTGGTAGAAGTTAAAGTCCAGATTCCCTTTATGTATAGCTAACTTGTAACTTGTTTGGTTATCCAGTGTTCTAGAATCGATTTTGTATGGGACTAATTAAAATAAAGCCAGTATCTGAGCAATTTACTTATTTTTGACGCTAGAAAGTTGAACACAATCCTATCCGTTTGTGGGTTGTATCCTGACATAATTTTGCTTGTAATGGGGAGGACAGGGTATTTTTTTTTATTATTTAAATGGATATGAAATCGAAAAAATTTCTTGTGATTTTAAACAACTTTCTAATTTACTTCTATTCATTTTTCTTTGTTCTCTATGTATCTTGTTGAAAGTGATATAAGTTTAGGAGCCTGACCATTTCTGGAGCACTATACGGCAGCAGTTTTGCAAGAATCTTGTCCATTTGCAAGAGCACCAGATGGCAGCACTATTTCCTGCCATGTAGTGCTCCAGACGCCTACCCTAAGTATTTCTTTAACAAATAATATTATGGGAACAAAGCAAATTTGAAAATAGAAGTAAATTGATTTTTTTAAATGGTTTGTAATGCTAATACACATGAAGGATGCACAACTAAGTCCAATGTGTCTTAAATTTAGTTTTAGATAATAAAAAAATGAAAAAAAAAAAGTAATGGACTTGGGATGTTTGAATTACATAATTCTCTTTATAAATGATCAACCTAATTGAACTATACAAGGATTGCACTTTTTTTTTTTTTTTTTTCTTTAGGTTCATTACAGAGGGGGTGTTGAAAGGTTTTTAGCACTCCATAGTTTAAAGGGACACTGAACCCACATTTTCTTTTGTGATTCAGATAGAGCATGCAACTTTCTAATTTACTCCTATTATCAAATTTTCTTCATTCTCTTGGTATCTTTTTTTGTGAAGCAAGAATGTAAGTTTAGATGCCGGCCCATTTTTGGTGAACAACCTGGGTTGTTGCTGATTGGTGGATCAATTCACCCACCGATAAAAAAGTGCTGTCCAAGGCCTGAACTAAAAATTGTCTGGCTCCTTAGCTTAGATGCCTTCTTTTTCAAATAAAGATAGCAAGAGGACGAAGAAAAATTAATAGGAGTAAATTAGAAAGGTAGTACAGTACTGTAATCGGGTCATATTTGTTGTTTTAAATAAATAGACTATAATTTGCATTTTAGAACACAAATACCAGACACAGGCAGATAAGTTTGACTTACAGGCAGGGGATTTTTTTATTTAAACAGTTTGGATTTTGGAATTACGGTTTGGGGAAGTTATACCTGTACCTAAGACAGTGGTTGGCGAATATGTTCAAAAATTAGGAGCCAGTAAGAATATTTAGGAGCCAGGCATATTTTTAGGAGCCAGACAGTTGGATTTATATATAGATATATGGATAATAACCCAAAAAGTTAGGAGCCAGGGGTAAAATTCTAGGTGCCAGTGGCTCCCAGGGTCCTGGGTTTGTCGAGCCCTGACCTAAGAACATGTTTTGCAAACTAATTTTGTTTCTGTTAAAGGTTTAATTTAACTTAAAGGAGATACATAACTCCAAAATGTCTTTCATGATTCGATTAGATCATACCCATTTTTATTTTTTTTTATCTGCTTTCCAATTTTCTAATGTTATCATATTTGCTTCATTCTGTTTGTATCTTATGTTGAAGGGTAAAATTAGGAGCTTCAGTACACAACTTTTGAGTCAATGACAAGAGGCATAGGTGTGCAGCATTCGAGCCCTGTGTATTCATTTGCACTGTGTGGTAGTGATAATTGAAATTGTTGTTCCCACGTGTGCATAGGAACTACAATTCATAGCATGACATTTGCAGCTGCTCTCATGAGGCTGTCCTTATTAGCAACAACACTGTCAGTTTGCCAAAATGCGCAAAGGTGTTCAATAATAGCATGGGCATTAGTACAGTCTATTAGTACTGTCATACTACACACACACAGTACTAATGACACAAATAGCTTTTAATGCATCATATATTATAAAAGGCCAGATATGTTTGTCCGTTGCAGTCATGCGCACTAGAGACTGCAGCGCGAGACAAACATACCTGGCCATAAGGAAGGATCAGACAGTGGAGGGGGGGGGGGGCGGGTGAGACCGCTGCACTACAGGAAAAAAAAAGTTGAGATCGGCGGGGAAGCAGGGAGGTAGAGGGGATCCAAGTGGATGGGGATTTTGGCTTGAGGACTAGTATGGAGTATAAACAGCAGTCCTTGGGTCTTTTTTAGCTGCCTCACAGCATAGCCAAAACTGAGCGTACAATACTGGTTCACTTTCCTCATGCAGTGCACACTGAGAGGTTGCCCCCCAAAATAAAGTCTTAGATAACTCTCTTGGGTTCTTTCTTTATTCCCTGCGATATACCTCATGTTTTGTTCTCAACAGTTACCTTTTATGTACACATAATTTAAAGGGACGTGAAACCCTAAATTCTTCTTTTATGATTCAGAGCATACAATTTTAAACAACTTTACTTATTTTACTTCTATTGCCTAATTTGCTTATTTTTCTTGGTTTCTTTTTTTTAAAAGAATACCTAGGTAGGCTCAGGAGCTGCGAACTAGCCTCTGATTGTTGGCTGCACATATGCCATTTGTCATTGCTTTACCAATGTGTTCAGCTAGCTCCCAGTAGTGCATTACTGCCCATTCAATAAAGGATATCAAGAGTGAAGCAAAACTGATAATAGAAGTAAATTGGAAAGCTGTTTAAAAATGTATGTTCTATCTGAATCATGAAAAGACAACATTTTGGTTTCATCTCCTTTTTAATATTGTATAAATACAATAAAAAAGATGAATTGCCTAAAACAGAGGTAGTATTTGCTATGGAGTCTAAGGTTTGCCTCAACCGGGTTTTGCAAATCATTAATAAAATTACAGCTGTTTTGTATGCAGGTCTAATGTAATTCGCTATTTAAAAGGATATGAAACCCAATTTTTTTTTCATGATTTAGATAGAGCATGCAACTTTCTAATGTACTCCTATTGTCAATTTGTATTCATTCTCTTGTTATCTTTATTTGAAAAAGCAGGAATGTAAGCTTAGGAGCCGGCCCATTTTTGGTTCAGAACCTTGGGTAGCGCTTGCTGATTTTTGGCTACATTTAGGACCAAATCCAGTCAAGATCTACCAGTGGTTGTTTTAGGACGAACCCAATCACAACTGCTGCACAATTTATTTCAGCAGTATAATTCTGAAACTAGGACCTTTGGTAATTCTTGATTGGTTTATAGCAATCGGCCATAAAGTATATTATCGCACAGTCTGCTAGAGCAGCTTGATACCCTTTGTTTGAAAGAGGGGGAGCCCCTCTATTAAGGGGCCATTATAGTTTTCTGTGATAATAATCATGACCTGTATCAGTAGATATAATGGAATAATATTGTGGGGAGCTCGGTTTCCTGTTTTGTCAAATACTGCATTCCATGTTATGTGGACTTTATTTCTGCTTTTTCTTTGGATTATTATACATTTAATGTATTACAGAACTGCATAATCCTTTCAAAAGGTATAAGCTGTTATCAAATACAAAGCCAGGGTACAACTTGACTTTTACAGTTGGTGTCCCAGCCTCCCTTTAAGGGACATGAAACCCACATGTTCTCTTTCATGATTCAGATAGAGCATAGCATTTTAAATACATTTACAATTTATTTGTTCTTTCTATCCTTTGTTGAAGAGTATACCTGTGAATGCTTAGAAGCTGCTTATTGGTGTCTGCACAAATATGTCTCTTGCTATTGGCTTTCAGCTAGCTACCAGTATTGGTCATTCAACAAAGGATACCAAGAAAATTAAGTAAATTATATAATAGCAGTAAAATGGAAAGTTGTTTAAAGGGACAGTCTAATACAGAATTGTTTAAAAAAAGACTCCCTTTCTTACCCATTCCCCAGTTTTGCATAACCAACACGGTTATATTTATACTTTTTACCTCTGTGATTACCTTGTATCTAAGGCTCTGCAGACTGCCCCCTTATTTCAGTTCTTTTGACAGACTTGTATTTTAGCTAATCGGTGCTTACACCTTGGTAACTCCACGTGCATGAGCACAATGTTATCTATGACACACATGATCTAATGCCCTCTAGCTGTGGAAAACTGCCAAATGCATTCAGATAAGAGGCGGCCTTCAAGGGTTTAGAAATTAGTATTAGCCTACCTAGGTTTAGCTTTCAGCTAAGAATACCAAGAGAACAAAGCAAATTTAATGATTAAATGTAAATTGGAAAGTTGTTTAAAACTGCATGCCCTATCTGAATCATGAAAGTTTATTTTTGACTAGACTGTCCCTCTTTAAAATTGTATGATCTGTCTGAATTGAGACAGAACAATTTTGGGTTTTCATGTCCCTTCAACACATGCTTAGTTCACTTTTTAGCAAACGTTGATTTCCTAGTTTCTTGAAAAATGTTAATAGTTAAAGGGACAGTCAAGTCCAAAAAAACCTTTAAATTTACATTCCCTATTTAAATTCTTAAGCAACTTTCCAATTTACTTTTATCACCAATTTTTCTTTGTTCTCTTGGTATTCTTAGTTGAAAGCTAAACCTAGGAGGTTCATATGCTAAATTTAGACCTTGGAGACTGCCTCTAATCTAAATGAATTTTTACCACTAGAGGGCATTAGTTAATGTTTCATATAGATAACATTGAGCTCATGCATGTGAAGTTACACTGGAGTGAGCACTGATTGGCTAAAATGCAAGTCTGTCAAAAGAACTGAAATAAGAGGACAGTCAGCAGAAGATTAGATACAAGATAATCAGAGGTAAAAAGTGTATTTCTATAACAGTGTTGGTTATGCGAAACTGGAGAAAGGGATTATCTTTCCTTTTAACCCTTTCCTGACGGGGTTAAAGTGTCTACATCGGAACAACTGTGCACACGATCACGAGACTTCAATTATTGGATCGGGTCTGGGGGGCGTCCCTATAACCATAGGAATGCCCTCTAGACAGCGATCAAATCTGAGAAGCACAGTAGGCTTCAGGACAGCCGTTAGCTATGACGTTCTATTTCGTCATAACTGCTTTAAAGCCCAGTGTAATTATGACGACGGAATATAAAGGCGTTAAAAGGTTAAACAACAATTGTGATGTTGACTGTTCCTTTAATATACAAAACTGAATTTCTGAAATATCCGCAAATGAAATTAACATCATTATGTTTGTTAGTTATATGCAATCAAAAGAAAACACATTTATCTGTGTATGTATATTGTTTAACATTTGACTATTCTTTTTTGCTTCTGCATTGGGCTGCAAAATGTTTGCCTAATTAGAGTGTAAGAAATCCAGATGTTCTGGAATTATTGCTGACATAGCTTATGCTGCATAACAAATTTAAACACAAGTGGTGAACAGTTAGTAATACTGTTAAGCCAAAGAGAAGCTGAATTGACTTTTTTTTCTAAGACTGGAATTTAGGTCAGTGTGTGTCTGACTCTTCTATATTTTTGAAGTTTTCTACATTTTGAAAATTAGGCTTTTATTTGAAGTAAGGAGACTGAATTTATTTTTTATGCAGCCATACGATATATATATATATATATATATATATATATAATCTCTCAAAAAAATAAAGGGAACACTAAAATAACACATCCTAGATCTGAATGAATAAAATATTCTAATTAAATACTTTGTTCTTTACATAGTTGAATGTGCTGACAACAAAATCACACAAAAATTAAAAAATGGAAATCAAAATTTTCAACCCATGGAGGTCTGGATTTGGAGTCACACTAAAAATTAAAGTGGAAAAACACACTACAGGCAGATCCAACTTTGATGTAATGTCCTTAAAACAAGTCAAAATGAGGCTCAGTAGTGTGTGTGGCCTCCACGTGCCTGTATGACCTCCCTACAACGCCTGTTCATGCTCCTGATGAGGTGGCGGATGGTCTCCTGAGGGATCTCCTCCCAGACCTGGACTAAAGCATCCACCAACTCCTGGACAGTCTGTGGTGCAAAGTGAAGTTGGTGGATGGAGCGAGACATGATGTCCCAGATGTGCTCAATTGGATTCAGGTCAGGGGAACGGGAGGGCCAGTCCATAGCATCAATGCCTTCATCTTGCAGGAACTGCTGACACACTCCAGCCACATGAGGTCTAGCATTGTCTTGCATTAGGAGGAACCCAGGGCCAACCGCACCAGCATATGGTCTCAAAAGGGGTCTGAGGATCTCATCTTGATACCTAATGGCAGTCAGGCTACCTCTGGTGAGCACATGGAGGGCTGTTCGGCCCCTCAAAGAAATGCCACCCCACACCATTACTGACCCACTGCCAAACTGGCCATGCTGGAGGATGTTGCAGGCAGCAGAACGTTCTCCACGGCGTCTCCAGACTGTCACGTCTGTCAAATGTGCTCAGTGTGCCCCTGCTTTCATCTGTGAAGAGCACAGGGCGCCAGTGGCGAATTTGCCAATCTTGGTGTTCTCTGGCAAATGTCAAACGTCCTGCACGGTGTTGGACTGTAAGCACAACCCCCACCTGTTGACGTTGGGTCCTCATACCACCCTCATGGAGTCTGTTTCTGACCGTTTGAGCAGACACATGCACATTTGTGGCCTGCTGGAGGTCATTTTGCAGGGCTCTGGCAGTGCTCCTCCTGTTCCTCCTTGCACAAAGGCGGAGGTAGCGGTCCTGCTGCTGGGTTGTTGCCCTCCTACGGCCTCCTCCACGTCTCCTGATGTACTGGCCTGTCTCCTGGTAGCGCCTCCATGCTCTGGACACTACGCTGACAGACACAGCAATCCTTGCCACAGCTCGCACTGATGTGCCATCCTGGATGAGCTGCACTACCTGAGCCACTTGTGTGGGTTATAGACTCCGTCTCATGCTACCACTAGAGTACAAGCACCACCAGCATTCAAAAGTGACCATAACATCAGCCAGAAAGCATAGGAACTGAGAAGTGGTCTGTGGTCACCACCTGCAGAACCACTCCTTTATTGGGGGTGGCTTGCTAATTGCCTATAATTTCCACCTGTTGTCTATCCCATTTGCACAACATCATGTGAAATTGATTGTCACTCAGTGTTGCTTCCTAAGTGGACAGTTTGATTTCACAGAAGTGTGATTGACTTGGAGATACATTGTGTTGTTTAAGTGTTCCCTTTATTTTTTTGAGCAGTGTGTGTGTATGTATATATATATATATATATATATATATATATATATATATATATATATATATATATATATATATATATATATATATATATATTATAGTTCGATGAGTAATTTAACTACTTATTTACTCAGAACAAAAGGTAATCGAGGGGTTACATCACTGCACTGACCCCCAGCAATAGGTTACTTGCCAATAAAACACGTAGGTAAAGATGGTGTTAAATCACAGCTGCGTAACAAACACATTGTGTTATGCAGCAGTGAATTAACCTCTTCACTACCAATGCTTGTTTTTAATACTAATTCTCACATTGCTGTTAACTATTTTAGCAGCTATTAAGGTAAGTACAGTTGTGCTTATAAGTTTACATACCCTGGCAGAATTTAGGATTTCTTGGCCATTTTTCAGAGAATATAAATGATGGCACAAATACTTTTCTTTCACTCATGGTTAGTGTTTGGCTGAAGCCATTTATTATCAATCAACTCTGTTTACTCCTTTTTAAATCATAATGACAATAGAAACTACCCAAATGACCCTGATCAAAAGTTTACATACCCCAGTTCTTAATACCGTGTATTGCCCCCTTTAACATCAATGACAGCTTGAAGTGTTTTGTGGTGTTTGTGGATGAGGCTCTTTATCTTCTCAGATAGTAAAGCTGTCCATTCTTCCTGGCAAAAAGCCTCCAGTTCATGTAAATTCTTGGCCTGTCTTGCATGAACTGCATGTTTTGAGATCTCCCCAGAGTGGCTCAATGATATTGAGGTCAGGAAACTGAGATGGTCACTACAGAACTTTCCCTTTATTCTGCTGTAGCTAATGACAGGTCGACTTGGCCTTTGTGTTTAGGATCCAGTCATGTTAGAATGTCCAAGTACGTCCCATGCACAGCTTCCGGGCTGATGAATGCAAATTTTTCTCCAGTATTTTTAGATAACATACTACATTCATCTTGCCATCAATTCTGACCAAATGTCCTGTGCCTTTGTAGCTCACACATCCCCCAAAACGTCAGCGATCCACCTCCATGTTTCTCTGTAGGAATGGTATTCCTTTCATCATAGGCCTTGTTGACTCCTCTCCAAATGTAGCATTTATGGTTGTGGCCAAAAAAGCTCAATTTTGGTCTCATCACTCCAAATGACTTTGTGCCAGAAGGTTTGAGGCTTGTCTCTGTGCTGTTTGGCGTATTGTAAGCAGGATACTTTGTGGCATTTGCGCAGTAATGGCTTTCTTCTGGCGACTTGACCATGCAGACCATCTTTCTTCAAGTGCCTCCTTATTGTGCATCTTGAAATGGCCACACCACATTTTCAGAGAGTCCTGTATTTCACCTGAAGTTGTGGGTTTTTCTTAGCATCTTGAACAATTTTCCTGGCAGTTGTGGCTGAAATTTTAGTGTCTACCTGACCGTGGTTTGGTTTCAACTGAACCCCTCATTTTCCACTTCTTGATTAGAGTTTGAACACTGGTGATTGGCATTCTCTTTCCTGTTTTATACAGATCAGCTACCTTTTCCCGCAGATCCTTTGACAATTCTTTTGCTTTCCCCATGACTCAGAATCCAGAAACGTCGGTGCAGCACTGGATGAAAGATGCAAGGGTCTGTCAGGAGTCCAGAAACTCATTGACCTTTCATACACACACTCTAATTGCAAGCAAACAGATCACAGGTGAGGATGGTTACCTTTTTAATAGCCA
Organism: Bombina bombina; assembly: GCF_027579735.1. NCBI lineage: Eukaryota > Metazoa > Chordata > Amphibia > Anura > Bombinatoridae > Bombina > Bombina bombina. The sequence goes on from NC_069500.1 coordinate 348,354,949, forward strand.
TTCAAACACCTTTGTTTCAACGTGTGTGCATGTTATCAGGCCAAAAACACCAGGGTATGTAAACTTTTGATCAGGGTCATTTGGGTAGTTTCTGTTATGATTTAAAAAGAGTAAACACAGTTGATTGATAATAAATGGCTTCAGCCAAACACTAACCATGAGTGAAAGAAAAGTTTTTGCGTTATTCATATTCTCTGAAAAATGGCCAAGAAATCATAAATTCTGCCAGGGTATGTACACTTATGAGCACAACTGTATGTAATATACACACATACACCCACATCCCTCAGCAGAATGCACACATTTTAACAGCTAACAATACATTTTTTAATAAGTGGTCTAAACAAACTCTAACATTTACAACTTTGAGAGACTCAGCCTTATCCGTATAAAAGTTGCACTTAAAAACCCCGTTTTCATTACCTGCTGCTCTTCTTGGAGAGCTATAAATCGCATAACAGCAAGCACAGAGTGGACCATTTGATCTTTTGCTCTGCTGTACAGGTCCTCTGTTAGTAGGCAGAGTACAGTTAAACCAGTGTCTACCATCAAGGGTTGCAGCATGACTCACAGCAGCACCCTCTGTTAGCCATGGGGTTGAAAGGGAGCTTTTTTTTTTTTAGGGCGATGTATGTTATGGTGACTTGCGGCTGAGCAGGAAGTGCTCACCGCGCAGAGGGGAGAGTGTCATCTCGGAGCTCATTTTGGGGCGCCAGGGTTTATTTTCTGGCTGCCGGTTGTGCACTGGCACCTGGGAGAATTGAGGTCTGTATAGTAGCAACTAGTGAGCTGGGCAGTTGGGAGGAGGAAGATAACTCTTACATTGCAAGTATGCTGTATGTGATTCACACAACAGTTGCACTAGCTGCATGATTTAAAGGGAAGGTAAAGTTTTAGCCTTCATATTTCCTATTTATAATCCTGTTACATTGTTAAATCCAGTTACTATATTTTTTTTTTTTTAAAAATATTTATTTATATTGTTTTAAACATTCTTTTTTATTACTCTTGCCTTCCGATACTACTCCCATTCCTTATTTCCAGCTTTATGATATAGTGACGTATAGAGCGGTCCCACCCGCTCTATACGTGTCTGCCAAGCTTGTGCACATCGATCATCTACAAACCGCGCATGCGCATCCTTATGGCACTATCACCTTACATGTATTCAACAGAGATGCTCTTAGTAAAACTAGTGATACAAATGTTGCAGAATTATAAATGGTTTCCCCTTAGTTGCGTATGAGTTACGATGCGGTTTACACACTTCCAGAAAAATGAAATTGTTAATGCTCATGCGCGAAACGTGGACGCGATCACCTGGACACTAAGAACTACAAAAAGTTACGCATGCGCATATTGAGCCAGAATATGATTACGTCAATTGACGGCCACCTAACGGTCAGAAAATCAATTGGCTGACTAAAGAACGTGATCGTTGTTTAGGGGGGGGGGGGAAAGGTTGATTTTCAGATAGCGCAATTGATGAGAAAAATATATCTAAGGTAATAAAATATAGAACAATTGATGAATGAAAGTAATATTAATTTGGGTTAATTTATTAAGTTATTCTTTATAGACCGTTTTAGTTTACCTTCACTTTAAATGCATGTAGTGTCAGGAGTTTGGGTAAAAAATGACCAGGCAGAATGCTACTGTGTCTTGAAGAGTAACACTTGCTAGTGAGGAATGGCGTAGAAAATCTAGGGAATATGTTGACTGAGTAGGTTATCCTATATTCTTGCTGTTGTGGGGATAGAGGACTTAAAAAAAGAGTGGCATAGGGTAGGTGGAGCATGTAATCATGCAGACGTTATTGTACTGGTTAAAGGGACGGTCTACACTAGAATTGTTACTGTTTAAAAAGATAGATAACACCTTTACTACCCATTTCCCAGCTTTGCACAAATAACATTGATATATTAATATACTTTATAACATTTAAACCTCTACAATTTTGCTTGTTTCTAAGCCACTACAGAGAGCCTCTTATCACATGCTTTTTTGTTTTTAACAACAGGAGACTGCTAGTTCATGTGGGCCATATAGATAACATTGTGTTCACGCCAGAGGAGTTAAGAGTTGGCACAACACAGTACTAAATGCAAGCCAATAGATAAGTCATGTCATGGGGGCTGTCAGAAGATGCTTAGATGCAAGGTAATCACATAGCTAAAGTGTATTAATATAAGTGTTGGTTATGCAAAACTAGGGAATGGGTAATAAAGGGATTATCTATTTTTAAAACCATAAAAATTCTATTGTAGACTGTCCCTTGAAATACAGAATAGAAGCAGGAAAGAGTTAACATCTGGAGTAGATAAGGAGTTTTCTTCCTGCTGTATGTTGAGACACTAATATGGTTTCCTGTTTCTTTTAAATATGGTTAAGAAGTTTGCAGTCTTGGAGTAGAGATCTGAGTACATTTCATGTCGCCTAAACACACCCTTAAAACTGGTTTATGAAAACATTAACACGTATATGTGTAATAAAATGCATATAATAGAATAAAAAAAGAAAATCCGTTTAATAGAATAGAAACAGAGCCACCACTGCTAAAATCTTAACTTTTATTCCTAACCTTTTGGAATGTTCTATATCCATTTTCTATGCAAATTTGGCTTCTTGCCATATTTAGATTGAGCTGCAACAACTAAATCGATATAATCGATTATGAAAATAGTTGTCAACGAATCTCGTAATCGATTAGTTGGTTTTCAATTAGTTGGTCTGTGCATAGCACCAACTGCTTTACTCCAATGAGTTCCTGCACATGGTATTGTGTTATGGTTATGCCCTTAGCCTAAAGGTTGTCTACAGACATTTAACTTTTCACTTTTTCAGAACAGTATACGTTTACAACTACTCCTGGCTTATGTGCAACCCAGATATAAAATAGGTTGTCGTCATTTGAATTGTTTATATTAAATCGGGTGATTTGGGACTATGCTTTGCATGATTTAGTATAGATAGGGTAATTTGAACAATCTAACTCACTCCAGATATAGCCTCCTTCACTAGTGTAGTCTTCTCACAAGTGACTACACCTAAAGTTTTTGAAAAAAAGAAATTTATAGTGGGATAGGAAGGGGCGCTGAACCGCAATCTGGAAATGTATATAACTTAAGAACTTTGCATTAATTTATATTTAGTTGGTGTAGAGAATACCAATATTAAATCTTATGAGGTGTGATGGTAAAATAAAATAAAATAATATAATCTATCTTTTAGTTGGGGTAAAGAATACCAATAATAAGTTCAAGGTGTGATGATAAAATAAATTAGTATAATAATCTTCTATCTTTTCAGTGGTAATATAATGTGTGCTGCGTAGAAAGCTACTTAGTGAAAGTGTTAATCTTTTAGTTATTGTAGACAATACCAATAATATGAGGTTCAGGTATGATGATAAAATAAATTAGTATAATAATCTTCTATCTTTTCAGTGGTAATATAATGTGTGCTGCGTAGAAAGCTACTTAGTGAAAGTGTTAATCTTTTAGTTATTGTAGACAATACCAATAATATGAGGTTCAGGTATGATGATAAAATAAAATAGTATAATAATCTTCTATCTTTTCAGTGATAATATAATGTGTGCTGCGTGGAAAGCTGCTTAGTGAAAGTGTTAATGAAAGTTAAAACATGCTCATCATGCTCTTTCATTAACACTTTCACTAAGCAGCTTTCCACGCAGCACACATTATATTATCACTGAAAAGATAGAAGATTATTATACTATTTTATTTTATCATCATACCTGAACCTCATATTATTGGTATTGTCTACAATAACTAAAAGATTAACACTTTCATTAACACTTTCACTAAGTAGCTTTCTACGCAGCACACATTATATTACCACTGAAAAGATAGATTATTATACTAATTTTATTTTATCATCACACCTTGAACTTATTATTGGTATTCTTTACCCCAACTAAAAGATAGAAGATTATTATATTATTTTATTTTACCATCACACCTCATATAAGATTTAATATTGGTATTCTCTACATTAACTAAATATAAATTAATGCAAAGGTCTTAAGTTATATACATTTCCAGATTGCGGTTCAGCGCCCCTTCCTATCCCACTATAATTTCTTTTTTTGCATGATTTAGTGCCAAGCTTGTTATCTACACCTAGCCCTAGACTGAGGGGAGTTATTTAAATTAATATGCATTATCGGATTGCTTGCTATTGCTGATTATATGTACTGCATAGATAAATGTGTAAGTTGTCCTTATATTGATATATAGTCATTAGCGCTTTTGACTTTTTATATTTTTAATTGTAATGTGTACCAAATTCAACCTCTCTAAGTATATATCTGTTATTTTAAGAGTGGACTAGATATTTTTTTCCCCTAACCTTTTTATAGCTGGTTATTTACCATTGCATTTTGATATTCAAGATATGTTATAATGAAATCCAGGCTTTCTTTGTTAGAAGCCCCTTGCATTGGTGGAGCTAACAAAGATAAATATACCACCTTGGTGATATTGGCAAAACCCTACTTATGCATCTCGGGCACCATCTAAGCGCCTCTTTTCTGCTACAGGCAAAATAGCTTGCAAAAAGAGTGCCAGCCTCAGCTAGGAGTATGTTGTCATTTTTGCATTTGAATGAAATGTTTCTGAGAGAGTGAATAACAATGTTATTAACAGTAATAGTCTACCTCTTTGTTGAAACTTTTTTTTTTTGCTTGATTATAAAAATATGCTCTGCTGCTGGTTCAAAAATTGCACAAACAGTTGTGTTTAATGTAAAGTTTTAGTCTGAAGTTTATATTTATAACACTCAGTATGTGGATTTTATTTTATAAGATTTTTTTTTTTTTAAATCTGATTAATCAAAAAAATCATCCGATTTGATTATGAAAATAATCGTTAGTTACAGCCCTATTTAGATTATTTAGTGTATGTGTATGTGTATGTGTAGTATGGGTATAGGTTGTATTGTATATTTTTTTTCAATCAAAATTTTATAGATTGGAACTCGATACCTCCAATTCTAAACTATTTTTTCCAGCTTTGCTTTGAGGTATAATTTTTTTTTTCCCCCTTCCTGGAACAAAAATAGGCCCTTATGAATAGGGTAACACTATATAAGAGAACCCACAGAGAGAAAATATTTTCTTATTTTGTAATCCTAAAATCTGTTAATAAAGATAGGTCAAATAGTGGCATTCAACTGCTCCCTTTGCTTCTTGGAAAATTATAGGTATGGGGCTGAAAGCTGTCCTCCTTGGCATTTTATTGCCTGCACTTCTACTGCATCACAGTATGGCAACCAATCTCTCTGCTGTTTAACTTTCCTAAACTCCCACAGCTAATTCAATCCTAATGTAAGAGTTGGTTCACTGCTGTATGTGTTCTGCACACTTTATTGGGTTTTCTGCAGCAGTTTAACCCTTTAATTGCTTGTTTTTTATACATTGGTGTTTACCACTTAATTTGACACCTTTGATTACCCTACATTTTGGATTACTGTTCTGTTTGTGTAATAGTGCTGGGAATTTGTTAGCCTAATTGTCCTTGGCTAGTGAAGAATTTGTAGGAAAAGACTTAGCACTTGGATTTGTGAACCCCAGAGTCATAGCTTGACTGGATGTAAATGTGTGTATATGAATGAGAGATTATCAATGTGTATTTTCTCTCCATTATTAGTATATGTAGCTTATAGGGCACTTGTACTGTTATAATAGTAGAACTACATGCTCTCATTCATTAACTAGCGACCCTGTAATGGTTGAGCTCACAAAGGGGTTTAACGTACCGCTTGGAAGCTGTAGAGGACGGATGATCCTATCAACAGTTCTAGTCATATAGCTGGGTTGTGCATGTAGTGCTGCTGATTGGTCAGCTGCAGTTTCCGCCCCAGGGCAAGCAGTGCTCTGTAGCTCCCAAGCATTACTTGAAGTACTTTAATTTAGTGCATGTAATTTCTCCTGTTAAGTGTGGTCAGTCCACGGGTCATCATTACTTCTGGGATATTAACTCCTCCCCAACAGGAAGTGCAAGAGGATTCACCCAGCAGAGCTGCTATATAGCTCCTCCCCTCTACGTCACCCCCAGTCATTCTCTTGCACCCAACGAATAGATAGGATGTGTGAGAGGACTGTGGTGATTATACTTAGTTTTATACCTTCAATCAAAAGTTTGTTATTTTATAATAGCACCGGAGTGTGTTATTCCTTCTCTGGTAGAATTTGAAGAAGAATCTACCTGAGTTTTTTCTATGATTATAGCCGGAGTAGTTAAGATCATATTGCTGTTTCTCGGCCATCTGAGGAGAGGTAAACTTCAGATCAGGGGACAGCGGGCAGATTAATCTGCAAGAGGTATGTAGCAGCTTATTATTTTCTGACAATGGAATTGATGAGAAAATTCTGCCATACCGATATAATGTAAACTCAGCCTTAAATGCAGTAGCAGCAACTGGTATCAGGCTGTCATGTATGTATATTTTACACTTCAGTATTCTGGGGAATGGCACTTCACTGGAATTATACTGTATGCATAAGACTTTAGCCTAATTTGCAGGGACTAGCAACAGGCTTTTTAATAACACTTAATTTATTTATGTTAAACGTTTTTTGCTGGCATGTAAAATCGTTTAATTTTCTGAGGTACTGGGTGAAAAATGTTTTGGGCACTATTTTTTCCACTTGGCAGTCGTTTTTATTTAATTTATGACAGTTTACTGATCTCTCTCACTGTTGTGTATGAGGGGGAGGGGCCTTTTTTGGCGCTTTTGCTACGCATCAAAAAATTCAGTCAGAAGTTTGTCTTCCCTGCATGATCCGGTTCATCTCTACAGAACTCAGGGGTCTTCAAAACTTGTTTTGAGGGAGGTAATCACTCACAGCAGAGCTGTGAGATTGTAGTTGACTGTGATAAAAAACGTTTATTTCTGTATTTTTTTTCTGCTATCAGGGTTAATTATCCTTTGCTAATGGGAGCAATCCTTTGCTAAAAGTGTGTTTTTTACAAAGATTTGATGCTATAACTTTTCAGTTTATCAATTTTCAACTGTCATAACTTTTTCTGTGCTTCTTATAGGCACAGTACGTTTTGCTTATTATAGTAAATTACTTGAAAAGTATTTCCAAGTTGCTAGTTTATTTGCTAGTGTGTTAAACATGTCTGATTCAGAGGAAGATATCTGTGCTATATGTGCTAAAGCCAAAGTGGAGCCCAATAGAAATTTATGTACTAACTGCATTGATGCTACTTTAAATAAAAGTCAATCTGTACAAATTGAACATATTTCACCAAACAACGAGGGGAGAGTTATGCCGACTAACTCGCCTCACGTGTCAGTACCTGCATCTCCCGCTCGGGAGGTGCGTGATATTGTAGCGCCGAGTACATCTGGGCGGCCATTACAAATCACATTGCAGGATATGGCTACTGTTATGACTGAAGTTTTGGCTAAATTACCAGAACTAAGAGGTAAGCGTGATCACTCTGGGGTGAGAACAGAGTGCGCTGATAATATTAGGGCCATGTCAGATACTGCGTCACAATTTACAGAACATGAGGACGGAGAGCTTCATTCTGCGGGTGACGGTTCTGATCCAAACAGACTGGATTCAGATATTTCAAATTTTAAATTTAAGCTGGAAAACCTCTGTGTATTACTAGGGGAGGTGTTAGCGGCTCTGAATGATTGTAACACAGTTGCAATACCAGAGAAATTGTGTAGGTTGGATAAATATTTTGCGGTACCGTCGAGTACTGACGTTTTTCCTATACCTAAGAGACTTACTGAAATTGTTACTAAGGAGTGGGATAGACCCGGTGTGCCGTTCTCACTCCCTCCAATATTCAGAAAGATGTTTCCAATAGACGCCACCACACGGGACTTATGGCAAACGGTCCCTAAGGTGGAGGGAGCAGTTTCTACTTTAGCTAAGCGTACCACTATCCCGGTGGAGGATAGCTGTGCTTTTTCAGATCCAATGGATAAAAAGTTAGAGGGTTACCTTAAGAAAATGTTTGTTCAACAAGGTTTTATATTGCAACCTCTTGCATGCATTGCGCCTGTCACGGCTGCAGCAGCATTTTGGTTTGAGTCTCTGGAAGAGACACTTGAATCAGCTCCATTAGATGAGATTACACACAAGCTTAAAGCCCTTAAGTTAGCTAACTCATTTATTTTGGATGCCGTAGTACATTTAACTAAACTTACGGCTAAGAATTCCGGATTCGCCATTCAGGCGCGCAGAGCACTGTGGCTAAAATCCTGGTCAGCTGATGTTACTTCTAAATCTAAATTGCTTAATATTCCTTTCAAAGGGCAGACCTTATTCGGGCCCGGGTTGAAAGAAATTATCGCTAACATTACAGGGGGTAAAGGCCATGCCCTGCCTCAAGACAGAGCCAAACCTAAGGCTAGACAGTCTAATTTTCGTTCCTTTCGTAATTTCAAAGCAGGAGCAGCATCAACTTCCTCTGCACCAAAACAGGAAGGAGCTGTTGCTCGCTACAGACAAGGCTGGAGACCTAACCAGTCCTGGAACAAGGGCAAGCAGGCCAGGAAACCTGCTGCTGCCCCTAAGACAGCATGAATCGAGGGCCCCCGATCCGGGAACGGATCTAGTGGGGGGCAGACTTTCTCTCTTCGCCCAGGCTTGGGCAAGAGATGTTCAGGATCCCTGGGCGTTAGAGATCATATCTCAGGGATACCTTCTGGACTTCAAATCCTCTCCCCCAAGAGGGAGATTTCATCTGTCAAGGTTGTCAACAAACCAAATAAAGAAAGAGGCGTTTCTACGCTGCGTACAAGATCTTTTATTAATGGGAGTGATCCATCCGGTTCCGCGGTCGGAACAAGGACAAGGGTTTTACTCAAATCTGTTTGTGGTTCCCAAAAAAGAGGGAACTTTCAGGCCAATCTTGGATTTAAAGATCCTAAACAAATTCCTAAGAGTTCCATCGTTCAAAATGGAAACTATTCGGACAATTTTACCCATGATCCAAAAGGGTCAGTACATGACCACAGTGGATTTAAAGGATGCTTACCTTCACATACCGATTCACAAAGATCATTACCGGTATCTAAGGTTTGCCTTTCTAGACAGGCATTACCAGTTTGTAGCTCTTCCATTCGGATTGGCTACGGCTCCAAGAATCTTCACAAAGGTTCTGGGTGCTCTTCTGGCGGTACTAAGACCGCGAGGAATTTCGGTAGCTCCGTACCTAGACGACATTCTGATACAAGTTTCAAGCTTTCAAACTGCCAAGTCTCATACAGAGTTAGTACTGGCATTTCTAAGGTCGCATGGATGGAAGGTGAACGAAAAGAAGAGTTCTCTCTTTCCACTCACAAGAGTTCCCTTCTTGGGGACTCTTATAGATTCTGTAGAAATTAAGATTTACCTGACAGAAGACAGGTTAACAAAGCTTCAAAATGCCATTCCATTCAACACCCGTCAGTAGCTCAATGCATGGAGGTGATCGGCTTAATGGTAGCGGCAATGGACATAGTACCCTTTGCACGCCTACATCTCAGACCGCTGCAATTGTGCATGCTAAGTCAGTGGAATGGGGATTACTCAGACTTGTCCCCTACTCTGAATCTGGATCAAGAGACCAGAAATTCTCTTCTATGGTGGTTTTCTCGGCCACATCTGTCCAGGGGGATGCCATTCAGCAGGCCGGACTGGACAATTGTAACAACAGATGCCAGCCTACTAGGTTGGGGCGCTGTCTGGAATTCTCTGAAGGCTCAGGGACTATGGAATCAGGAGGAGAGTCTCCTACCAATAAACATTCTGGAATTGAGAGCAGTTCTCAATGCCCTTCTGGCTTGGCCCCAGTTAACAACTCGGGGGTTCATCAGGTTTCAGTCGGACAACATCACGACTGTAGCTTACATCAACCATCAGGGAGGGACAAGAAGCTCCCTAGCAATGATGGAAGTATCAAAGATAATTCGCTGGGCAGAGTCTCACTCTTGCCACCTGTCAGCAATCCACATCCCGGGAGTGGAGAACTGGGAAGCGGATTTCCTAAGTCGTCAGACTTTTCATCCGGGGGAGTGGGAACTTCATCCGGAGGTCTTTGCCCAAATACTTCGACGTTGGGGCAAACCAGAGATAGATCTCATTGCGTCTCGACAAAATGCCAAGCTTCCTCGTTACGGGTCCAGATCCAGGGATCCGGGAGCGGTTCTGATAGATGCTTTGACAGCACCTTGGACCTTCGGGATGGCTTATGTGTTTCCACCCTTCCCGATGCTTCCTCGATTGATTGCCAGAATCAAACAGGAGAGAGCATCAGTGATTCTAATAGCGCCTGCATGGCCACGCAGGACTTGGTATGCAGATCTAGTGGACATGTCATCCTGTCCACCTTGGTCTCTACCTCTGAAACAGGACCTTCTGATCCAGGGTCCCTTCAAACATCAAAATCTAATTTCTCTGAAGCTGACTGCTTGGAAATTGAACGCTTGAGTCAGTTATTGATACCTTAATACAGGCTAGGAAGCCTGTTACCAGAAAGATTTATCATAAGATATGGCGCAAATACTTATATTGGTGCGAATCCAAGAGTTACTCATGGAGTAAGGTTAGGATTCCGAGGATATTGTCTTTTCTACAAGAAGGTTTAGAAAAGGGTTTATCCGCTAGTTCCTTAAAGGGACAGATTTCAGCTCTGTCCATTCTTTTACACAAACGTCTGTCAGAAGTTCCGGACGTTCAAGCTTTTTGTCAGGCTTTAGCTAGGATCAAGCCTGTGTTTAAAACTGTTGCTCCACCATGGAGTTTGAACTTAGTTCTTAATGTTTTACAGGGTGTTCCGTTTGAACCCCTTCATTCCATTGATATAAAGTTGTTATCTTGGAAAGTTCTATTTTTAATGGCGATTTCCTCGGCTCGAAGAGTCTGAGTTATCCGCCTTACATTGTGATTCTCCTTATCTGATTTTTCATTCAGACAAGGTAGTTCTGCGTACTAAACCTGGGTTCCTACCTAAGGTGGTCACTAACAGGAATATCAATCAAGAGATTGTGGTTCCATCTTTGTGTCCTAATCCTTCTTCGAAGAAGGAACGTCTGCTACACAATCTAGATGTAGTCCGTGCCCTGAAATTTTATCTACAGGCAACTAAGGATTTTCGACAAACGTCTTCTCTGTTTGTCGTTTATTCTGGTCAGAGGAGAGGTCAAAAAGCTTCGGCTACCTCTCTCTTTTTGGCTTCGTAGCATAATTCGGTTAGCCTATGAGACTGCTGGACAGCAGCCTCCTGAAAGAATTACAGCACATTCTACTAGAGCTGTGGCTTCCACTTGGGCCTTTAAGAATGAGGCTTCTGTTGAACAGATTTGCAAGGCTGCAACTTGGTCTTCTCTTCATACTTTTTCCAAATTTTACAAATTTGACACTTTTGCTTCTTCGGAGGCTGTTTTTGGGAGAAAGGTTCTTCAGGCAGTGGTTCCTTCCGTATAAAGAGCCTGCCTGTCCCTCCCGTCATCTGTGTACTTTAGCTTTGGTATTGGTATCCCAGAAGTAATGATGACCCGTGGACTGACCACACTTAACAGGAGAAAACAAAATTTATGCTTACCTGATAAATTCCTTTCTCCTGTAGTGTGGTCAGTCCACGGCCCGCCCTGTTTTTTATGGCAGGTAAAATTTTTTTTTGAATTATACTCCAGTCACCACTACACCCTTTGGCTTCTCCTTTCTCGTTGGTCCTTGGTCGAATGACTGGAGGTGACGTAGAGGGGAGGAGCTATATAGCAGCTCTGCTGGGTGAATCCTCTTGCACTTCCTGTTGGGGAGGAGTTAATATCCCAGAAGTAATGATGACCCGTGGACTGACCACACTACAGGAGAAAGGAATTTATCAGGTAAGCATAAATTTTGTTTTTTCAACTATGACCCTTTAAATAGAAAAAGGCCTTACTCAGACAACGTAATTTATGGGAAATCGGACAATAATAAAGGGAGGAAGTAAATCGGGCTAACTTAGTGATGGTAAACCCAAGCGTATAACAAACTCTAGGACTTACCAGTACTAAAAATAAACATTAGTTTCATTGTTTTGTAAAAAAGATATTAAAGTGAATGTAAACTTTTTTTTTTTTTTTTTTTTTTTTTTTTTGGTGAATACCTCTTCCCTACTTATTCCCAATCTACTATTTATTGAAACCGCAATAATGTTTTCAAATAAAAAAAAATAATTTATTTTAGCTAATTCAACTTATCTCCGTTATAATCTTGAACTCTTCCTGTTTTTCCCCTGCATTACGTACAGAGCGGTCCCGCCCGCTCTATTACATAGCTTGGAAGAGCGTTCACGATCAGGAGTCAATTTGCGCATGAGTTTCAAAGGTTTATGGCAATCTGCGCATGCGTACCAAAATCAATGTTATCGCCATAGTCACCTCGTTTCACATTGCGCATGTGTTGAAAGTCCGTAACTATTATAGAAACAGAGTATTCAATGAATGTTTCCATTCATTGAATACTTTGCAAGCAAGCACAATAATTATTTGCGGAGCAGTGATACTTACTTTCAACTCGCTCTGATTGTTTCAGAAATGATTGCTTCTTCATATTGCGCATGATTCATGGACAAGCATTGAGTCTGTAACGTCATCGGGTAGTTCATGCATGCGCAGTAACGTGTCGTGTCAAAAAAGGGGCTGAGCTCCCCGCGGGGGGGGGGGGGGAGAAACATGATTTGACTAGAGAAGTGTCAGAGCCTAAATGTGGGACCAAATGGCGGGCGGAGGAATCGATAATAATAGAAGGTAAATGGTTATATATATATTTTTTTTTTTTTTGCATTACACACCGAGGATGAGCAAGTAGCTTGACATGACATGCACTTTAAACTCACCCTATCTGTTAAGAAAGCATATTGCTAACCTAATGCCTCCGGCTGCCCACGGCACCGGGCTTTCTTCAATGAGGTGATGTTTCCACCTCTAGACTAATAGCCGTGTATGTCAACTGACATCTTAGCACAGCTAGAGGTGGAAATGTCACCTCATTTAGAGAAAGCACTGTGTGCCATGGGCGGCCGAAGGCGCTGTGTAAGCTATGTGCTTTCCTTACAGAAAGGGTGAGTTTAACATCCCCCCCCCCCTCCTTTTTTTTTTTTTTTTTTTTTTTTTCTCTCTCTCTCAAAACGAAACTGTTTTAGTGATAAGTTTTAGCATTAGTTATACACTTGGATTTACCATCACTTTAGACACTAAACCAAATGCAGTGTTCTCCCCTGAAAATGTTGCCCACTCGGTGGGGGCAGTGTAATACTTTATTACATCTTTTTAACATATATATTGATTTTGAAAGTGCAAAATCTGTGACGGAGGAATTTGGTTCAAGAAACACTTTGATTATATAAAAAAGTAGGGATGTGCATTTTGGAGCCGGATTTATTGTTGTGAAAGTGCAACACACTAAAATCTGTGCAAATAGACTAATTTTACCAGATTGGGTACGCCATCCACCTGGATAAAATTTAAGACACTATTAAGCTAAATGAGCTAATAAAAATGTGTGTATCGATAATAGGGGCAATTTTTGGCTCCTAGATTTTGAACAAGTTGAACATTGAAAATCTCTTGGATTACCTAATTTTTGGCTTTATATTTAGCTGGTTGGTGTGGCCATTAAATAGGCCATGTGGAGAACCAAGAATAATGTATTTCTTTTATAACATGGTAAGAGTCCATAATTTAATTTCGCTCTACTAGGAGGCGGCAGAAATACCCAACATAGCAGAGCACTTTCCCATAATACCTGTCAATTTTTTTGCCTCCAGCAGAGTGAGGGGAATTTTGAAGTGCTGATCTTCAAGTTGTTTTATAGCGGTTCTCTAACCAATTTGAGCCACATTTCTGCAGGAAAACCTGCAAAGGGGGTAACAGAAGTTCAGCCACGCAGTGATTATTGATCCCAGTGCAGAGATGCCACCAATCTCCCAGGTAAAATGGGGGCTTTCCCGCCAATCCCTTAGTCTTCAGCACCCTGTTATAACCTTCAGATCCTTGGCACTTTGCTTGCACTGCCTCAGATGGGTGCATCTACTGGAAGCACTCCCCTGCAGCTAAGGTGGGCACAGATAAAGGTGCTGACATGCAAGTACATAATAGTCATAGCCTGGGGCCATAATCGCACATCATTTAGCACAATTCTGGACACTTTTGCTAAAAAGTTATAAATTGAGGTACGGTCTCTTCTTAGCAGTAGTCTGAGAAGATTTAGCCCTTTTGCAAGTGATTTTTTCTCCTGTTAAGTGTAGTCAGTCCACGGGTCATCCATTATTTATGGGATATTAACTCCTCCCTAACAGGAAGTGCAAGAGGATCACCCAAGCAGAGCTGCTATATAGCTCCTCCCCTCTACGTCACACCCAGTCATTCTCTTGCACCTAACTAATAGATAGGATGTGTGAGAGGAGTGTGGTTATTAAATTTAGTTTTTTATTACTTCAATCAAAAGTTTGTTGTTTTAAACAGCACCGGAGTGTGTTGTTTCTTCTCAAACAGTATTAGAAGAAGAATCTACCTGAGTTTGTGTATGATCTTAGCGGACGTAACTAAGATCCATTTGCTGTTCTCGGCCATTCTGAGGAGCGAGGTAACTTCAGAACAGGGGACAGCGGGCAGGGTTCACCTGCAAAAAGGTATGTTGCAGTATAATATTTTCTAAGGAATGGAATTGACTGAGAAAATACTGCTAATACCAATATAATGTAAGTACAGCCTTAAATGCAGTAGTAGCAACTGGTATCAGGCTGTTATGTATGTATGTTGGCACTAAAGTATTTCTGGGGAATGGCACTTCACTAAGAAAATACGGTATACATATAACTTATAGCCTTTCTGCAGTGATAGCGACTAGCAACAGGCTTTTATTATTATTTCATATATTTAAAACGTTTACTGGCAGGTTAATCGTTTTTCTCTCTGAGGTACTTGGTGAAAATTTATGGGCATTATTTTCCACTTGGCTATCGTTTATTTTGAATAAAATCAGTTTAATGAGCTTCCCCACTGCTGTATTATGAGTGGGAGGGGCCTATTTTGGCGCTTTTACTACGCACTAAAAATTCAGTCAGTCTTCCTTATTCTCCCTGCATGATCCAGGACGTCTCTACAGAGCTCAGGGGTCTCCAAAGCTAGTTTGAGGGAGGTAATCACTCACAGCAGACCTGTGAGACTGTGATAAAAACGTATTTATTTGATTTGTCAATCGCTTTTGGTATTAAAGGGTTAATGATCCATTTGCTGATGGGTGCTATCCTTTGCTAAATTAATGCATTTCATATGAAAAATTGATTGCTATAACTAGACCGGTTCATTGTTATATCAAAGTGACAGTTTTTGTGTGCTTCTTAAAGGCACAGTAACGTTTTTTATATTGCTTGTAATCTTCATTTGAAAAGTTTTTTCCAAGCTTGCTAGTCTAATTGCTAGTTTGTTTAAACATGTCTGACACAGAGGAATCTCTTTGTGCTATATGTTCAAAGGCCAAGGTGGAGCCCAATAGAAATTTATGTACTAATTGCATTGATGCTACTTTAAATAAAAGCCAATCTGTACATGTTAAGCAAAATTCACCAGACAACGAGGGGGAAGTTATGCCGACTAACTTGCCTCACGTGTCAGTACCTGCATCTCCCGCTCAGGAGGTGCGTGATATTGTAATGCCAAGTACATCAGGGCGGCCATTACAAATCACTTTACAAGACATGGCTAATGTTATGACTGAAGTTTTATCTAAATTGCCAGAATTTAGGGGTAAACGAGACCACTCTGGGGTGAGAACAGAGTGCGCTGATAATGCTAGGGCCATGTCTGATACTGCGTCACAATTTGCAGAACATGAAGACGGAGAGCTTCATTCTGTGGGTGACGGATCTGATCCAAATAAACTGGATTCAGACACTTCAAATTTTAAATTTAAGCTGGAGAACCTCCGTGTATTACTAGGGGAGGTGTTAGCGGCTCTGAATGATTGTAACACGGTTGCAATCCCAGAGAAAATATGTAGGTTGGATAAATATTTTGCGGTACCGACGTGTACTGACGTTTTTCCTATACCTAAGAGACTTACTGAAATTGTTACTAAGGAGTGGGATAGACCCGGTGTGCCTTTCTCACCCCCTCCTATATTCAGAAAAATGTTTCCAATAGACGCCATCACACGGGACTTATGGCAAACGGTCCCTAAGGTGGAGGGAGCAGTTTCTACTTTAGCTAAGCGTACCACTTTCCCGGTGGAGGATAGCTGTGCCTTTTCAGATCCAATGGATAAAAAGTTAGAGGGTTACCTTAAGAAAATGTTTGTTCAACAAGGTTTTATATTGCAACCCCTTGCATGCATTGCGCCTGTCACGGCTGTGGCGGCTTTTTGGTTTGAGTCTCTGGAAGAGACCCTTGACACAGCTCCATTGGATGAGATTACACACAAGCTTAAAGCCCTTAAGCTAGCTAATACATTTATTTCTGATGCCGTAGTTCACTTAACTAAACTTACGGCTAAGAATTCCGGATTCGCCATTCAGGCACGCAGAGCGCTGTGGCTAAAATCCTGGTCAGCTGATGTGACTTGTAAATCTAAATTGCTTAACATACCTTTCAAGGGGCAGACATTATTCGGGCCCGGTTTGAAAGAAATTATCGCTGACATTACGGGAGGTAAGGGCCATGCCCTGCCTCAAGACAGAGCCAAACCAAGGGCTAGACAGTCTAATTTTCGTGCCTTTTGTAACTTCAAGGCAGGAGCAGCATCAACTTCCTCTGCTCCAAAACAGGAAGGAACTGTTGCTCGCTACAGACAAGGCTGGAAACCTAACCAGACCTGGAACAAGGGCAAGCAGGCCAGAAAACCTGCTGCTGCCCCTAAGACAGCATGAAGTGAGGGCCCCCGATCCGGAAACGGATCTAGTGGGGGGCAGACTTTCTCTCTTCGCCCAGGCTTGGGCAAGAGATGTCCAGGATCCCTGGGCGTTGGAGATCATATCTCAGGGATATCTTCTGGACTTCAAAGCTTCTCCTCCACAAGGGAGATTTCATCTTTCAAGGTTGTCAACAAACCAGATAAAGAAAGAGGCGTTTCTACGCTGTGTACAAGATCTTTTACTAATGGGAGTGATCCATCCGGTTCCGCGGTCGGAACACAGACAAGGGTTTTACTCAAATCTGTTTGTGGTTCCCAAGAAAGAAGGAACCTTCAGACCAATATTGGATTTAAAGATCCTAAACAAATTCCTAAGAGTTCCATCGTTCAAAATGGAAACTATTCGGACAATCTTACCCATGATCCAAAGGGGTCAGTACATGACCACAGTGGATTTAATGGATGCCTACCTTCACATACCGATTCACAAGGATCATTACCGGTATCTAAGGTTTGCCTTCCTAGACGGGCATTACCAGTTTGTAGCTCTTCCCTTCGGGTTAGCTACGGCTCCAAGAATCTTTACAAAGGTTCTGGGTTCTCTTCTGGCGGTACTAAGACCGCGAGGAATATCGGTAGCTCCGTACCTAGACGACATTCTGATACAAGCGTCAAGTTTCCAAACTGCCAAGTCTCATACAGAGTTAGTACTGGCATTTCTAAGGTCACATGGGTGGAAAGTGAACGAAGAAAAGAGTTCTCTATTGCCACTCACAAGAGTTCCCTTCTTAGGGACTCTCATAGATTCTGTAGAAATGAAGATTTACCTGACAGAGGACAGGTTAACAAAACTTCTAAATGCTTGCCGGATCCTTCATTCCATTCCACTCCCGTCAGTGGCTCAATGCATGGAGGTAATCGGCTTAATGGTAGCGGCAATGGACATAGTACCTTTTGCACGCCTGCATCTCAGACCGCTGCAATTGTGCATGCTAAGTCAGTGGAATGGGGATTACTCAGATTTGTCCCCTATGCTGAATCTGGATCAAGAGACCAGAGATTCTCTTCTATTGTGGCTTTCTCGGCCACATCTGTCCAGAGGGATGCCCTTCAGCAGGCCAGACTGGACAATTGTAACAGACGCCAGCCTACTAGGTTGGGGCGCTGTCTGGAATTCCCTGAAGGCTCAGGGATCATGGACTCAGGAGGAGAGTCTCCTTCCAATAAACATCTGGAATTGAGAGCAGTTCTCAATGCCCTTCTGACTTGGCCTCAGTTAGCAACTCTGAGGTTCATCAGGTTTCAGTCGGACAACATCACGACTGTGGCTTACATCAACCATCAGGGAGGGACAAGGAGTTCCCTAGCGATGATGGAAGTTTCAAAGATAATTCGCTGGGCAGAGTCTCACTCTTGCCACCTGTCAGCGATCCACATCCCAGGCGTGGAGAACTGGGAGGCGGTTTTCCTAAGTCGCCAGACTTTTCATCCGGGGTAGTGGGAACTTCATCCGGAGGTCTTTGCCAAAATACTTCGACGTTGGGGCAAACCAGATATGGATCTCATGGCGTCTCGCCAGAACGCCAAGCTTCCTTGTTACGGGTCCAGATCCAGAGACCCGGGAGCGGTCCTGATAGATGCTCTGACTGCACCTTGGACCTTCAAGATGGCTTATGTGTTTCCACCCTTCCCGATGCTTCCTCGATTGATTGCCAGGATCAAACAGGAGAAAGCATCGGTGATTCTAATAGCGCCTGCGTGGCATGCAGATCTAGTGGACATGTCATCCTGTCCACCTTGGTCGCTGCCTCTGAGACAGGACCTGCTAATTCAGGGTCCTTTCAAACATCAAAATCTAATTTCTCTGAAGCTGACTGCATGGAGATTGAACGCTTGATTTTATCAAAGCGTGGATTTTCGGAGTCAGTAATTCATACCTTAATACAGGCTAGGAAACCTGTTACCAGGAAAATTTACCATAAGATATGGCGTAAATATTTACACTGGTGCGAATCCAAGAGTTACTCATGGAGTAAGGTTAGGATTCCTAGGATATTGTCTTTTCTACAAGAAGGTTTAGAAAAGGGTTTATCTGCAAGTTCTTTAAAGGGACAGATCTCAGCTCTGTCCATCCTTTTACACAAACGTCTGTCAGAAGTTCCAGACGTTCAGGCTTTTTGTCAGGCTTTGGCCAGGATTAAGCCTGTGTTTAAGACTGTTGCTCCACCGTGGAGCTTAAACTTAGTTCTTAACGTTTTACAGGGTGTTCCGTTTGAACCCCTTCATTCCATTGATATCAAGCTGTTATCTTGGAAAGTTCTGTTTTTAATGGCTATTTCCTTGGCTCGTAGAGTCTCTGAGTTATCGGCCTTACATTGTGATTCTCCTTATCTGATTTTTCATTCAGACAAGGTAGTTCTGCGTACTAAACCTGGGTTCTTAACTAAGGTAGTCACTAACAAGAATATCAATCAAGAGATTGTTTTTTTCCATCATTGTGCCCTAACCCTTCTTCAAAGAAGGAACGACTTCTGCACAATCTAGACGTAGTCCGTGCCCTGAAATTTTATTTACAGGCAACTAAAGATTTTCGCCAAACTTCTTCCCCGTTTGTCGTTTATTCTGGACAGAGGAGAGGTCAAAAAGCATCTGCTACCTCTCTCTCTCTTTTTGGCTTCGTAGCAGAAAATGGTGGAAAAAACACAATTTATGCTTACCTGATAAATTTATTTCTCTTGTAGTGTATCCAGTCCACGGATCATCCATTACTTATGGAATATATTCTCCTTCCCAACAGGAAGTTGCAAGAGTCCACCCACAGCAAAGCTGCTATATAGCTCCTCCCCTAACTGCCATATTCAGTCATTCGACCGAAAACATGCAGAGAAAGGAAAAAACCATAGGGTGCAGTGGTGACTGTAGTTCAAATGAAAAAATGACCTGCCTTAAAGTGACAGGGCGGGCCGTGGACTGGATACACTACAAGAGAAATAAATTTATCAGGTAAGCATAAATTATGTTTTCTCTTGTTAAGTGTATCCAGTCCACGGATCATCCATTACTTATGGAATACCAATACCAAAGCTAAAGTACACGGATGATGGGAGGGACAAGGCAGGTACTTAAACGGAAGTTACCACTGCCTGTAAAAAACCCTTTCTCCCAAAAATAGCCTCCGAAGAAGCAAGGTATCAAATTTGTTAAATTTGAAAAAGTATGAAGCGCAGACCAAGACTCCGTCTTGTAAATCTGTTCAACAGAAGCCACATTTAAAAAAGGCCCAAGTGAAAACCACAGCTCTAGTAGAATGAGCTGTAATCCCTTCAGGAGGCTGCTGTCCAGCAGTCTCATAAGATAAATGAATTATGCTTTTTAACCAAAAGGACAGAGAGGCTGCTGAAGTCTTTTGACCTCTCCTCTGTCCAGAATAGACAACAAACAAGGTGAACGTTTGATGAAAACTGTAGTAGCTTGTAAGTAAAACTTTAAAGCACAAACCACGTCCAATATTGTGTAATAGACGTTCCTTCTTTGAGGAAGGATTAGGATACAAGCATGGAACAACTATCTCTTGAGTGATGTTCTTGTTAGATACCACCTTAGGAAAAAACCCAGGTTGGTACGCAGGACTACCTTATCCGTACGAAGGACCAGATAAGGAGAATCACATTGTAACACAGATAACTTGGAGACTCTACGAGTCGAGGAAATAGCTACCCAAAAGGAACTTTCCAAGATAAAGATTGATATCTATGGAACAAAAAAGGTTCAAACGGAACTTCTTGAAGAACCTTAAGAACCAGGTTTAAGCTCCATGGCGGAGCAACAGTTTTTTAAACACAGGCTTGGATCTAACCAAAGCCTGACCAAATGCCTGAACGTCTAGAATACCTGCCAGACGCTTGTGCAAAAAAAATAGACAGAGTAAAAATCTGTCCCTTTTATGGAATTAGCTGACAACCCTTTTCTCAAAAACATCTTGGAGAAAAGATAATATCCTGGGAATCCAGACTTTACTCCATGAGTAACCCTTGGATTCATAACAATCGGATATTTACACCATATCTATGTTCAATTTTCCTAGAGACAGGCTTTAATGCCTGTATTAAGGTATCAATGACTGACTCGGAGAAGCCATGCTTTGATAACATCAAGCGTTCAGTCTCCAGGCAGTCCATCTCAGATTGATTCTATTTAGATGGTTGAAAGGACCCTGAGGTAGAGGGACCTGTCTCAGAAGCAGAGACCGTGATGGAAAGGATGACATGTCCACCAGATCTGCATACCAGGTCCTGCGTGGCTACGCAGGCGCTGTCAAAAACACCAAAGCCCTCTCCTGCTTGGTCTTGACCTCCGGAGGAAATCCCACTCCCCCGGAAGAAAAGTCTGACGACTTAGAAAATCCACCTCCCAGTTCTCAACACCTGGGATATGGATAGCTGATAGACAAGAGTGAGTCTCTGTCCAGTGAATTATTGTAAGACTTCTAACATCACTAGGGAACTTCTGTTCCCCTTTGATGGCTGATGTAAGCCACAGTCGTGTATATTGTCCGACTGAGTATGATGTACCTCAGAGTTGCTAACTGAGGCCAAGTCTGAAGAGCATGGAATATCGCTCCCAGTTCCAGAATAATTTTTAGAAGGAGGGTCTCCTCCTAAGTCCACTATCCCTGAGCCTTCAGGGAGTTCCAGACTGCATCCCAACCTAAAAGGCTGGCATCTATTGTAACAATTGTCCCATCTGACCTGCGGAAGGTCATACCCTTGGACAGATGGACCCGACATAGTCACCAGAGAAGAGAATCTCTGGTCTATTGGTCCAGGTTTAACAGGGGGACAAATCTGTGTAATCCCCGTTCCTCTGACTGAGCATGCATAGTTGCAGCGGTCTGAAACGTAGACGTGCAAACGGTACTATGTCCCTTGCCGCTACCATTAAGCCGATTTCATTCATGTACTGAGCCACCGAAGGGCGCGGATGGGATGAATAACACGGCAGAAATTTAGAAACTTTGACAACCTGGACTCCGTCAGGTAAATTTTCATTTCTACAGAATCTGAGTCCCTAGGAGGGAAACCCTTGAGATTGGGGATAGAGAACTCTTTCCTTGTTCACTTTCCACCCATGTGATCTCAGAAATGCCAGTACTACGTCCGTATGAGACTTGGCAATTTGGATGTTTGACGCCTGTATCAGGATGTCGTCTAAATAAGGGGCCACTTCTATGCCCCGCGGCCTAAGGACTGCCAAAGCGACCCCAGAACCTCCATAAAGATTCTTGGGGCTGTAGATATCCCAAAGGAAAGAGCTACAAACTGGTAATGCCTATCTAGAAAGGCAAACCTGAAAAACGATGGTGATCTTTATGCATCACGATGTGAGGATAAGCATCCTTCAAATCCATTGTAGTCCTCTATTGACTCTCCTGGATCATAGTTAAGATGGTACGAATAGTTTCCATCTTAAATGACGGAATTCTGAGGAATTTGTTTAAGATCTTTAGATCCAAAATAGGTCTGAAGGTTCCCTCTCCTTGGGAACCACAAACAGATTTGAGTAAAAACTCTGTCCCTGTTCCTCTCTTGGATCTCGTACACAATGTAAGAATGCCTCCTTCTTTATCTGGTTTGCAGATAATTGTGAAAGGCGAAATCTCCCCTTTTTTTGGGGGGGAATCTTTGAAATCCAGAAGATATCTCTGGGATATAAATTCCAATGCCTAGGGATCCTGGGCATCTCTTGCCCACGCCTGGGCGAAGAATGAAAGTCTGCCCCCTATAGGATCCGTTACCGGATAGGGGTCCGTTCCTTCATGCTGCCTTAGAGGCAGCAGCAGGCTCCTTGGCCTGCTTATCTTTGTTCCAGGTCCGATTGTCTCCAGACCGCCTTGGACTGAGCAAAAATTCCCTCTTGTTTTGCCTTAGAGGAAGAGGATGCCACACCTGCCCTGAAGTTTTAAAAAGCACGAAAATTAAACTAAGTATAAAACACCACAGACTCTCACGACCTCCTATCTATGTTGAGGCTTGCAAGAGAATGACTGAATATGGCAGTTAGGGGAGGAGCTATATAGCAGCTTTGCTGTGGGTGGACTCTTGCAACTTCCTGTTGGGAAGGAGAATATATTCCATAAGTAATGGATGATCCGTGGACTGGATACACTTAAGAGAAAAAGTTCTGCCCCTGGGCTCATACGTTTACATACCCTGGCAGAATTTATTTCTTGGCCATTTTTCAGATAATATGAATAACACAAACTTTTCTTTCACTCATGGTTAGTGTTTGGTTAAAGCCATTTATTATCAATCAACTGTGTTTACTCTTTTTAAATCATAACAGAAGCTACCCAAATGGCCCTGATCAAAAGTTTACATACCCTGGTGATTTTGACACGAAGGGGTTTGAATGGCTATTAAAGGTAACCATCCTCACCTGTGATCTGTTTGCTTGTAATTAGTGTGTGTGTGTATAAAATGTCAATGCGTTTCTGGACTCCTGACAGACGCTTGCATCTTTCATCCAGTGCTGCACTA
>NC_069500.1:348378456-348423456 GCF_027579735.1 Bombina bombina
ATAGAGTTGGATCCCTCTCCTTTCTGTCTCTTGGTGACAGTTGAGGTGGCTACCTTTGAATTGTGCCGTCTTATTTACATTCAAGGTGACAATTTAAACTAATGCAGGGACTGCAAGAATGCATAGCAAGTGTGCTAAAATCTATCAATAGCAGTGCTAGCATACTGAACACTGTCCTATGACTAGCACGGCTATTGGTTTAGAGGTGGAAACATCACCCCGTTGAAAAAAGTGTGTGGAGCACCTGAGTTTAGCAGGCAGCAGCACAGTAAGGATAAGTTCAACACTTTTTTTTTTTTTCTGAAAGGCCTGTTTAAATTTTTTTTAGGATTTACCATCGCTAAAAATAAACGCTCGGATTTACCATCACTTTAAAAGTCCAATGAATTTCTTTTCATATGGAAATGTTCTCAGCTTACTCTGTCAATTGTTTTCGCTATTTATGTAACTGACTCAGCTAGTTGAGAATACAATCTAGTGGGAAAGGGCAAAGGGTAGTAAAGCTTATATAATAATCCTTTTGGGTCTAGACCAAGGTTCATTTCTATATGAAAACTGGAAATTAATTTGTAACACCTATATTTTTCCACTGTTACAAATATTCTCTTGGCAATATAAAATATTTAAGAAACTGCTATTCTAAAAGGGTGTGTGAAGCCTTATATTGATATTGAAAATGAAAAATTTCTTATAAAGGCCTAGTTTAATGAACCGAATACATCTTAACTATCTTAAAATATTAGCTGCTTGTATATACAATGTTGCTGTGTGTTGTGCAAGCCATTCATATGGCCTAAAGCAATGGTTCCCAAAGTGGGCTGTGCTGCCCTCGGAGGGGGGGGGTTTGGGATTATTAAGGGGGACACTTATAGGTACAAGAGTTGGAAGGGGGCACTGAGATAGCCAAAGGGGCACACTCGAGCAGCTATCTTTATCCGAGATGTGTAAATGAAACCACTTTCTTTCTTTGTATCTGTGTTTTTTTTTTTGTTTTTTTTTACTGTTCTATGCTTTTATGATAGTGTAAGTTGCTGATCAACACACTGACTACAATTGCAGCCACTTGTACAGAAAACATTTGTTTTACTGCCTCTGTACATTAGCATTTATTGTTAACCTTTCTAAATTACTGCACAGTAGCAGAACACACTGCAAAGGCCTGTTGTACTTGTCTAGGTAGTTTTACATAGTTTTTTGTCTGCTGTCATTTGGATAGAACTCGTGTGGTGAGCACTACGTGATACTTTGGTAAGTATACATTTTTCATAAAATGTGTATTGGTGCAGTTGTAAAACTATGCCATGTTCAAAGATCTCGTTTATTTCTGTGGAGCAATTTAAGACTACATTTTTAATTTAAACCTGGAAGGTGTGAGTAGGGGGGCACTGAGTTTATGCAACCAAAGGGGCTCTGGTCTGCAAAGTTTGGGAACCACTGGTTTAAAGTGTTTTGGTGCTCTGCAAATGTATGTGTTTTATTTTATTTTTATTTCTGCTATGGTCTATTACAGACAAATGTAAAAGTTCTTTCACTAATTGAGCAATCATTGTTAATCATGTAGGATCTTCAAGGGTTCTCAATTCCATGGATTGTGCTTCATCCTCTCTAGTTTTTCCTCTGCCCCAATTTCCAGATTGAGCGTGCATTGCAAAGTTGTTTTACTATGCATAAATGTGTAATTTCTGTTTTAAAGCTAGCTGATGTCTTAATTTCTCCAACATAGGTGTGTCCGGTCCACGGCGTCATCCTTACTTGTGGGATATTCTCCTCCCCAACAGGAAATGGCAAAGAGCCCAGCAAAGCTGGTCACATGATCCCTCCTAGGCTCCGCCTTCCCCAGTCATTCTCTTTGCCGTTGCACAGGCAACATCTCCACGGAGATGGCTCAGTTTCTTCTGTTATGTGTGATCAGTCCACGGGTCATCATTACTTCTGGGATATAACTCCTCCCCAACAGGAAATGCAAGAGGATTCACCCAGCAGAGCTGCATATAGCTCCTCCCCTCTACGTCAGTCCCAGTCATTCTCTTGCACCCAACGACTAGATAGGATGTGTGAGAGGACTATGGTGATTATACTTAGTTTTTATGACTTCAATCAAAAGTTTGTTATTTTACAATAGCACCGGAGCGTGTTATTACTTCTCTGGCAGAGTTTGAGGAAGAATCTACCAGAGTTTTTTACTATGATTTTAACCGGAGTAGTTAAGATCATATTGCTGTTCTCGGCCATCTGAGGGAGGTAAAAGCTTCAGATCAGGGGACAGCGGGCAGATGAATCTGCATTGAGGTATGTAGCAGTTTTTATTTTCTGAATGGAATTGATGAGAAAATCCTGCCATACCGTTATAATGTCATGTATGTATACACTTCAGTATTCTGGGGATGGTATTTCACCGGAACTACTCTGTTAAAAGTCACTAATCCTTTTAATAAGTATTTATCATGTTAAACGTTTTTGCTGGAATGTAGAATCGTTTACATTTCTGAGGTACTGAGTGAATAAATATTTGGGCATTATTTTCCACTTGGCAGTTGTTTGGTTTTAATTATGACAGTTTCGTTTCTCTTCACTGCTGTGTGTGAGGGGGAGGGGCCGTTTTTGGCGCTCTTTGCTACGCATCAAAAAATTCCAGTCAGTTACTCTTATATTTCCTGCATGATCCGGTTCATCTCTGACAGATCTCAGGGGTCTTCAAACTTCTTTAGAGGGAGGTAGATTCTCTCAGCAGAGCTGTGAGAATTTTATATTGACTGTGAATAAAAACGTTGCTCTGTAATTTTTATGTCAAATTTAATTATTGTTATTTTTCTAATGGGAACAAACCTTTGCTAAAAGTTGTGTTGTTTTAAAGTTTGATGCTATAACTGTTTTTCAGTTCATTATTTCAACTGTCATTTAATCGTTTAGTACCTCTTTGAGGCACAGTACGTTTTTGCTAAAAAAGATTATAACCAAGTTGCAAGTTTATTGCTAGTGTGTTAAACATGTCTGACTCAGAGGAAGATATCTGTGTCATTTGTTCCAATGCCAAGGTGGAGCCCAATAGAAATTTATGTACTAACTGTATTGATGCTACTTTAAATAAAAGTCAATCTGTACAATTTGAACAAATTTCACCAAACAGCGAGGGGAGAGTTATGCCGACTAACTCGCCTCACGCGGCAGTACCTGCATCTCCCGCCCGGGAGGTGCGTGATATTATGGCGCCTAGTACATCTGGGCGGCCATTACAGATAACATTACAAGATATGGCTACTGTTATGACTGAAGTTTTGTCTAAATTACCAGAACTAAGAGGCAAGCGTGATCACTCTGGGGTGAGAACAGAGTGCGCTGACAATACTAGGGCCATGTCTGATACTGCGTCACAGCTTGCAGAGCATGAGGACGGAGAGCTTCATTCTGTAGGTGACGGTTCTGATCCAAACAGAATCAAATTTCTCAGTGGCTTAGAGGGTAAGCAAGCAGCCTACCAGATGGAAGGCCAGCAGTTTGAATCCAGCCGCGGTCACCATGTTTGGATTCAGATATTTCAAATTTTAAATTTAAATTGGAGAACCTCCGTGTATTACTAGGGGAGGTCTTAGCAGCTCTCAATGATTGTAACACCGTTGCAATACCAGAGAAACTGTGTAGGTTGGATAAATACTTTGCGGTACCGGCGAGTACTGACGTTTTTCCTATACCTAAGAGACTAACTGAAATTGTTACTAAGGAGTGGGATAGACCCGGTGTGCCGTTTTCACCCCCTCCAATATTTAGAAAGATGTTTCCAATAGACACCACCACTCGGGACTTATGGCAAACGGTCCCTAAGGTGGAGGGAGCAGTTTCTACTTTAGCTAAGCGTACCACTATCCCGGTGGAGGATAGCTGTGCTTTTTCAGATCCAATGGATAAAAAATTAGAGGGTTACCTTAAGAAAATGTTTGTTCAACAAGGTTTTATATTGCAACCCCTTGCATGTATCGCGCCGATTACGGCTGCGGCAGCATTTTGGATTGAGTCTCTGGAAGAGAACCTTAGTTCATCTACGCTAGACGACATTACGGACAGGCTTAGAGTCCTTAAACTAGCTAATTCATTCATTTCGGAGGCCGTAGTACATTTAACCAAACTTACGGCTAAGAACTCAGGATTCGCCATACAGGCACGTAGGGCGCTGTGGCTAAAATCCTGGTCAGCTGATGTTACCTCTAAGTCCAAATTACTTAATATACCTTTCAAGGGGCAGTCTTTATTTGGGCCCGGTTTGAAAGAAATTATCGCTGACATTACAGGAGGTAAGGGCCACGCCCTACCTCAAGACAAAGCCAAAGCTAAGGCTAGACAGTCTAATTTTCGTCCCTTTCGGAATTTCAAAACAGGAGCAGCATCAACCTCCACTGCACCAAAACAGGAGGGAGCTGTTGCTCGTTACAGGCAAGGCTGGAAGCCTAACCAGTCCTGGAACAAGAGCAAGCAGGCCAGGAAACCTGCTGCTGCCCCAAAGACAGCATGAACCGAGAGCCCCCGATCCGGGACCGGATCTAGTGGGGGGCAGACTTTCTCTCTTCGCCCAGGCCTGGGCAAGAGATGTTCAGGATCCCTGGGCGCTAGAGATCATATCTCAGGGATACCTTCTAGACTTCAAATTATCTCCCCCAAGAGGGAGATTTCATCTGTCAAGGTTGTCAACAAACCAGATAAAGAAAGAAGCGTTTCTACGCTGTGTACAAGATCTGTTATTAATGGGAGTGATCCATCCGGTTCCGCGGTCGGAACAAGGACAAGGGTTCTACTCAAACCTGTTTGTGGTTCCCAAAAAAGAGGGAACTTTCAGGCCAATCTTAGATTTAAAGATTCTAAACAAATTCCTAAGAGTTCCATCGTTCAAAATGGAAACTATTCGGACAATCTTACCCATGATCCAAAAGGGTCAGTACATGACCACAGTGGATTTAAAAGATGCTTACCTTCACATACCGATTCACAAAGATCATCACCGGTATCTAAGGTTTGCCTTCTTAGACAGGCACTACCAGTTTGTAGCTCTTCCATTCGGATTGGCTACGGCTCCAAGAATCTTCACAAAGGTTCTGGGTGCCCTTCTGGCGGTACTAAGACCGCGAGGGATTTCGGTAGCTCCGTACCTAGACGACATTATAATACAAGCTTCAAGCTTTCAAACTGCCAAGTCTCATACAGAGTTAGTTCTGGCATTTCTAAGGTCGCATGGATGGAAAGTGAACGAAAAGAAGAGTTCTCTTTTTCCTCTCACAAGAGTTCCATTCTTGGGGACTCTTATAGATTCTGTAGAAATGAAGATTTACCTGACAGAAGACAGGTTAACAAAGCTTCAAAATGCATGCCGTGTCCTTCATTCCATTCAACACCCGTCAGTAGCTCAATGCATGGAGGTGATCGGCTTAATGGTAGCGGCAATGGACATAGTACCTTTTGCACGCCTACACCTCAGACCGCTGCAATTGTGCATGCTAAGTCAGTGGAATGGGGATTACTCAGATTTGTCCCCTACTCTGAATCTGAATCAAGAGACCAGAAATTCTCTTCTATGGTGGCTTTATCGGCCACACCTGTCCAGGGGGATGCCATTCAGCAGGCCAGACTGGACAATTGTAACAACAGACGCCAGCCTACTAGGTTGGGGCGCTGTCTGGAATTCTCTGAAGGCTCAGGGACTATGGAATCAGGAGGAGAGTCTCCTTCCAATAAACATCCTGGAATTGAGAGCAGTTCTCAATGCCCTTCTGGCTTGGCCCCAATTAACAACTCGGGGGTTCATCAGGTTTCAGTCGGACAACATCACGACTGTAGCTTACATCAACCATCAGGGAGGGACAAGAAGCTCCCTAGCAATGATGGAAGTATCAAAGATAATTCGCTGGGCAGAGTATCACTCTTGCCACCTGTCAGCAATCCACATCCCGGGAGTGGAGAACTGGGAGGCGGATTTCTTGAGTCGCCAGACTTTTCATCCGGGGGAGTGGGAACTTCATCCGGAGGTCTTTGCCCAAATACTTCGACGTTGGGGCAAACCAGAGATAGATCTCATGGCGTCTCGCCAGAACGCCAAACTTCCTCTCTACGGGTCCAGATCCAGGGATCCGGGAGCGGTTCTGATAGATGCTTTGACAGCACCTTGGAACTTCGGGATGGCTTATGTGTTTCCACCCTTCCCGCTGCTTCCTCGATTGATTGCCAAAATCAAACAGGAGAGAGCATCAGTGATTCTAATAGCGCCTGCATGGCCACGCAGGACTTGGTATGCAGATCTAGTGGACATGTCATCCTGTCCGCCTTGGTCTCTACCTCTAAGACAGGACCTTCTGATACAGGGTCCATTCAAACATCAAAATCTAACTTCTCTGAAGCTGACTGCTTGGAAATTGAACGCTTGATTTTATCAAAACGTGGTTTTTCTGAGTCGGTTATTGATACCCTGATACAGGCTAGGAAGCCTGTTACCAGAAGGATTTACCATAAAATATGGCGTAAATACCTATACTGGTGCGAATCCAAAGGTTACTCCTGGAGTAAGGTTAGGATCGCTAGGATATTGTCCTTTCTACAAGAAGGTTTAGAAAAGGGTCTATCAGCTAGTTCATTAAAGGGACAGATTTCAGCTCTGTCCATCTTGTTACACAGGCGTCTGTCAGAAAATCCAGACGTCCAGGCCTTTTGTCAGGCTTTAGCTAGGATCAAGCCTGTGTTTAAAGCTGTTGCTCCGCCATGGAGTTTAAACTTAGTTCTTAACGTTTTACAGGGTGTTCCGTTTGAACCCCTTCATTCCATTGATATAAAATTGTTATCTTGGAAAGTTCTGTTTTTAATGGCTATTTCCTCGGCTCGAAGAGTCTCTGAGTTATCAGCCTTACATTGTGATTCTCCTTATCTGATTTTTCACTCAGACAAGGTAGTTCTGCGTACTAAACCTGGGTTCTTACCTAAGGTAGTCACTAACAGGAATATCAATCAAGAGATTGTTGTTCCATCCTTGTGTCCAAATCCTTCTTCAAAGAAGGAACGTCTTCTACACAATCTGGATGTAGTTCGTGCCCTCAAGTTCTACTTGCAGGCAACTAAAGATTTTCGCCAAACTTCTTCCCTGTTTGTCGTTTATTCTGGACAGAGGAGAGGTCAAAAAGCTTCTGCTACCTCTCTCTCTTTTTGGCTTCGTAGCATAATACGTTTAGCCTATGAGACTGCTGGACAGCAGCCTCCTGAAAGAATTACAGCTCACTCCACTAGAGCTGTGGCTTCCACTTGGGCCTTTAAAAATGAGGCCTCTGTTGAACAGATTTGCAAGGCTGCAACTTGGTCTTCGCTTCATACTTTTTCCAAATTTTACAAATTTGACACTTTTGCTTCTTCGGAGGCTATTTTTGGGAGAAAGGTTCTTCAGGCAGTGGTTCCTTCTGTATAATGAGCCTGCCTATCCCTCCCGTCATCCGTGTACTTTTGCTTTGGTATTGGTATCCCAGAAGTAATGATGACCCGTGGACTGATCACACATAACAGAAGAAAACATAATTTATGCTTACCTGATAAATTCCTTTCTTCTGTTGTGTGATCAGTCCACGGCCCGCCCTGTTTTAAGGCAGGTAAATATCTTTTAAATTATACTCCAGTCACCACTTCACCCTTGGTTACTCCTTTCTCGTTGATTCTTGGTCGAATGACTGGGACTGACGTAGAGGGGAGGAGCTATATGCAGCTCTGCTGGGTGAATCCTCTTGCATTAACTGTTGGGGAGGAGTTATATCCCAGAAGTAATGATGACCCGTGGACTGATCACACAACAGAAGAAAGGAATTTATCAGGTAAGCATAAATTATGTTTTTTTGGTGTTTAAATGTAGTTTTTATTCTTCTATCAAGAGTTTGTTATTTTAAAATAGTGCTGGTATGTACTATTTACTCTGAAACAGAAAAGAGATGAAGATTTCTGTTTGTAAGAGGAAAATGATTTTAGCAACCGTTACTAAAATCGATGGCTGTTTCCACACAGGACTGTTGAGAGGAATTAACTTCAGTTGGGGGAAACAGTGAGCAGACTTTGGCTGCTTGAGATATGACACATTTCTAACAAGACTTGGTAATGCTGGAAGCTGTCATTTTCCCTATGGGATCCGGTAAGCCATTTTCTTAATTTTCAATATAAGAATACAAGGGCTTCACAAGGGCTTTAAAGACTGGTAGACATTTTTCTGGGCCAAAACGATTACTATATAAGCATGTTTAATGGTTTATAACTTAGGAGAGTTATTTTAATCTTGGCAAATTGTTAAAAAAACGGACAGGCACTGTATTGGACACCTTTTTCACTGGGGGCCTTTTCTAGTCATAGGCAGAGCCTCATTTTCGCGCCAGTAATGCGCAGTTGTTTTTGAGAAGCAAGGCATGCAGATGCATGTGTGAGGAGCTCAGATCCACTGAAAAAGCTTATTGAAGGCGTCATTTGGTATCGTATTCCCCTCTGGGCTTGGTTGGGTCTCAGCAAAGCAGATACCAGGGACTGTATAGGGGTTAAATGTAAAAACGGCTCCGGTTCCGTTATTTTTAGAGTTAAAGCTTTCAAATTTGGTGTGCAATACTTTTAAGGCTTTATGACACTGTGGTGAAATTTTGGTGAATTTTGAACATTTCCTTCTTACTTTTGCGTATGTTCAGTAAAAAAGTGTGTTCAGTTTAAAATTTAAAGAGACAGTAACGGTTTTATTTTAAAACGTTTTTTGTGCTTTGTTACCAAGTTTATGCCTATTAACATGTCTGAACTATCAGATAGACGATGTTCTGTATGTTCGGAAGCCAAGGTTCCTATCCATTTAAATATATGTGATAAATGTGACAAACAAAGTAGGGACAATGATACCACTGATAATAATGTTGCCCAAAACAATTCCTTAAGTGAGGGGAGTAAGCATGGTACTGCATCATCCCCTTCTATGTCTACACCAGTCTTGCCCACTCAGGAGGCCCCTAGTACATCTAGTGCCCCAATCCTCCTTACTATGCAACAATTAACGGCTGTAATGGATAATTCTATTAAAAACATTTTAGCCAAAATGCCCACTTATCAGCGAAAGCGCGACAGCTCTGTTTTAGATACTGAAGAGCATGAGGATGCTGATGATAATGGTTCTGACATGCCCTTACACCAGTCTGAAGGGGCTAGGGAGGTTTTGTCTGAGGGAGAAATTTCAGATTCAGGAAAAATTTCTCAACAAGCTGAACCTGATGTTATTACATTTAAATTTAAATTGGAACATCTCCGCGCTCTGCTTAAGGAGGTGTTATCTACTCTGGATGATTGTGACAATTTGGTCATTCCAGAGAAATTATGTAAAATGGACAGGTTCCTAGAGGTCCCGGTGCCCCCCGAAGCTTTTCCTATACCCAAGCGGGTGGCGGACATTGTAAATAAAGAATGGGAAAGGCCCGGCATACCTTTTGTCCCTCCCCCTATATTTAAGAAATTATTTCCTATGGTCGACCCCAGGAAGGACTTATGGCAGACAGTCCCCAAGGTCGAGGGGGCGGTTTCTACTCTAAACAAACGCACCACTATCCCTATAGAAGATAGTTGTGCTTTTAAAGATCCTATGGACAAAAAATTAGAGGGTTTGCTTAAAAAGATGTTTGTTCAGCAAGGTTACCTTCTACAACCAATTTCATGCATTGTTCCTGTCACTACAGCAGCGTGTTTCTGGTTCGAGGAACTAGAAAAGTCGCTCAATCAAGCATCCTCTTATGAGGAGGTTATGGGCAGAGTTCAAGCACTTAAGTTGGCTAACTCTTTTACCTTAGACGCCACTTTGCAATTAGCTAGATTAGCGGCGAAAAATTCAGGGTTTGCTTTTGTGGCGCGCAGAGCGCTTTGGCTAAAGTCTTGGTCAGCGGATGCGTCCTCCAAGAACAAATTGCTTAACATACCTTTCAAGGGGAAAATGCTGTTTGGCCCTGACTTGAAAGAGATTATTTCAGATATCACTGGGGGTAAGGGCCACGCCCTTCCTCAGGATAGGTCTTTCAAGGCTAAAAATAAACCAAATTTTCGTCCCTTTCGCAGAAACGGACCAGCCCCAAGTTCTACATCCTCTAAGCAAGAGGGTAATACTTCTCAAACCAAGCCAGCCTGGAGGCCAATGCAAGGCTGGAACAAAGGTAAGCAGGCCAAGAAACCTGCCACTGCTACCAAGACAGCATGAGATGTTGGCCCCCGATCCGGGACCGGATCTGGTGGGGGGCAGACTTTCTCTCTTCGCTCAGGCTTGGGCAAGAGATGTTCTGGATCCTTGGGCGCTAGAAATAGTCTCCCAAGGTTATCTTCTGGAATTCAAGGAGCTACCCCCAAGGGGAAGGTTCCACAGGTCTCAATTGTCTTCAGACTACATAAAAAGACAGGCATTCTTACATTGTGTAGAAGACCTGTTAAAAATGGGAGTGATTCATCCTGTTCCATTAGGAGAACAAGGGATGGGATTCTACTCCAATCTGTTCATAGTTCCCAAAAAAGAGGGAACATTCAGACCAATCTTAGATCTCAAGATCCTAAACAAATTTCTCAAGGTTCCATCGTTCAAAATGGAAACCATTCGGACAATTCTTCCTACCATCCAGGAAGGTCAATTCATGACCACGGTGGATTTAAAGGATGCGTATCTACATATTCCTATCCACAAGGAACATCATCGGTTCCTAAGGTTCGCCTTTCTGGACAAGCATTACCAGTTTGTGGCACTTCCATTCGGATTAGCCACTGCTCCAAGAATTTTCACAAAGGTACTAGGGTCCCTTCTAGCGGTGCTAAGACCAAGGGGCATTGCAGTAGTACCTTACTTGGACGACATACTGATTCAAGCGTCGTCCCTACCACAAGCAAAGGCTCATACGGACATTGTCCTGGCCTTTCTCAGATCTCACGGGTGGAAAGTGAACGTAGAAAAAAGTTCTCTATCTCCGTCAACAAGAGTTCCCTTCTTGGGAACAATAATAGACTCCTTAGAAATGAGGATTTTTCTGACAGAGGCCAGAAAATCAAAACTTCTAAGCTCTTGTCAAGTACTTCATTCTGTTCTTCTTCCTTCCATAGCGCAGTGCATGGAAGTAATAGGTTTGATGGTCGCGGCAATGGACATAGTTCCTTTTGCGCGAATTCATCTAAGACCATTACAACTGTGCATGCTCAGTCAGTGGAATGGGGATTATACAGACTTGTCTCCGACGATACAAGTAGATCAGAGGACCAGAGATTCACTCCGTTGGTGGCTGTCCCTGGACAACCTGTCACAAGGGATGAGCTTCCGCAGACCAGAGTGGGTCATTGTCACGACCGACGCCAGTCTGGTGGGCTGGGGCGCGGTCTGGGAACCCCTGAAAGCTCAGGGTCTTTGGTCTCGGGAAGAATCTCTTCTCCCAATAAATATTCTGGAACTGAGAGCGATATTCAATGCTCTCAAGGCTTGGCCTCAGCTAGCAAAGGCCAAATTCATACGGTTTCAATCAGACAACATGACGACTGTTGCGTATATCAACCATCAGGGGGGGGAACAAGGAGTTCCCTGGCGATGGAAGAAGTGACCAGAATAATTCAATGGGCGGAGACTCACTCCTGCCACTTGTCTGCAATCCATATCCCAGGAGTGGAAAATTGGGAAGCGGATTTTCTGAGTCGTCAGACATTTCATCCGGGGGAGTGGGAACTCCATCCGGAAATCTTTGCCCAAATAATTCAATTGTGGGGCATTCCAGACATGGATCTGATGGCGTCTCGTCAGAACTTCAAGGTTCCTTGCTACGGGTCCAGATCCAGGGATCCCAAGGCGACTCTAGTGGATGCACTAGTAGCACCTTGGAGCTTCAACCTAGCTTATGTGTTCCCACCGTTTCCTCTCATTCCCAGGCTGGTAGCCAGGATCAAACAGGAGAGGGTATCGGTGATCTTGATAGCTCCTGCGTGGCCACGCAGGACTTGGTATGCAGATCTGGTGAATATGTCATCGGCTCCACCGTGGAAGCTACCTTTGAGACAGGACCTTCTTGTTCAAGGTCCGTTCGAACATCCAAATCTGGCCTCACTCCAACTGACTGCTTGGAGATTGAACGCTTGATTTTATCAAAGCGAGGGTTCTCAGATTCTGTCATTGATACTATTGTTCAGGCTAGAAAGCCTGTAACTCGAAAAATCTACCATAAAATATGGAAAAAATATATCTGTTGGTGTGAATCTAAAGGATTCCCATGGAACAAGATAAAAATTCCTAAGATTCTATCCTTTCTTCAAGAAGGTTTGGAGAAAGGATTATCTGCAAGTTCTTTGAAGGGACAGATTTCTGCTTTATCTGTTTTACTTCACAAAAAGCTGGTGGCTGTGCCAGATGTTCAAGCTTTTGTTCAGGCTCTGGTTAGAATCAAGCCTGTTTACAAACCTTTGACTCCTCCTTGGAGTCTCAATTTAGTTCTTTCAGTTCTTCAGGGGGTTCCGTTTGAACCCCTACATTCCGTTGATATCAAGTTATTATCTTGGAAAGTTTTGTTTTTGGTTGCAATTTCTTCTGCTAGAAGAGTTTCAGAATTATCTGCTCTGCAGTGTTCTCCTCCTTATCTGGTGTTCCATGCAGATAAGGTGGTTTTGCGTACTAAACCTGGTTTTCTTCCGAAAGTTGTTTCTAACAAAAATATTAACCAGGAGATAGTCGTGCCTTCTTTGTGTCCTAATCCAGTTTCAATGAAGGAACGTTTGTTACACAATTTGGATGTAGTTCGTGCTCTAAAATTCTATTTAGAGGCTACAAAGGATTTCAGACAAACATCTTCCTTGTTTGTTGTTTATTCTGGTAAAAGGAGAGGTCAAAAGGCAACTTCTACCTCTCTCTCTCTTTTTGGCTTAAAAGCATCATCAGATTGGCTTATGAGACTGCCGGACGGCAGCCTCCTGAAAGAATCACAGCTCATTCCACTAGGGCCGTGGCTTCCACATGGGCCTTCA
The DNA here is from genome assembly GCF_027579735.1 of Bombina bombina. NCBI lineage: Eukaryota > Metazoa > Chordata > Amphibia > Anura > Bombinatoridae > Bombina > Bombina bombina. The sequence continues at coordinate 348,391,450 of NC_069500.1, forward strand.
AGAACGAGGCTTCTGTTGATCAGATATGTAAGGCAGCGACTTGGTCTTCACTGCACACTTTTACCAAATTTTACAAATTTGATACTTTTGCTTCTTCTGAGGCTATTTTTGGGAGAAAGGTTTTGCAAGCCGTGGTGCCTTCCATCTAGGTGACCTGATTTGCTCCCTCCCATCATCCGTGTCCTAAAGCTTTGGTATTGGTTCCCACAAGTAAGGATGACGCCGTGGACCGGACACACCTATGTTGGAGAAAACAGAATTTATGTTTACCTGATAAATTACTTTCTCCAACGGTGTGTCCGGTCCACGGCCCGCCCTGCTTTTTTAATCAGGTCTGATGATTTATTTTCTCTAACTACAGTCACCACGGTATCATATTTCTCCTATGCAAATATTCCTCCTTTACGTCGGTCGAATGACTGGGGAAGGCGGAGCCTAGGAGGGATCATGTGACCAGCTTTGCTGGGCTCTTTGCCATTTCCTGTTGGGGAGGAGAATATCCCACAAGTAAGGATGACGCCGTGGACCGGACACACCGTTGGAGAAAGTAATTTATCAGGTAAACATAAATTCTGTTATTTTGAGGAATTTTATTCTAATTTCCGTTTTTTCTTTTGTTTTTTCTTTTCAGGTGATATACATGGACAATATTATGATTTACTTCGGCTTTTTGAATATGGGGGTTTTCCACCAGAAAGCAATTATTTATTCCTTGGTGACTACGTCGATAGAGGGAAACAGTCTTTAGAAACAATCTGTCTTCTCTTGGCATATAAAATAAAATATCCAGAGAACTTCTTCCTACTTAGAGGCAATCATGAGTGTGCCAGCATTAACAGAATATATGGATTTTATGATGAATGTAAGTATTTTGGGTGTTTTTTTTGTTGTGATTTTTTGCTTTTTTTTTTCTCTGTTGGGGGCTTAAAGTATAAGGGCCCCACACTGCAGCCCTTATATTACTAGCATGATTAATACCATAAGCAAACTGCAGGTTTTCAAAGGTATTTTAAAGGGACAGTGTACTGTAAAATTTGTTTTTCCCTTAATGTGTTTTCGGTGACTTGTTATACCAGCTGCAGATTATAAATTGTATGATTGTATTGCTTCTTGTGGTTTATTTCTCTTGTTAAGTGTATCCAGTCCACGGATCATCCATTACTTATGGGATATTCTCCTTCCCAACAGGAAGTTGCAAGAGTCCACCCACAGCAGAGCTGCTATATAGCTCCTCCCCTAACTGCCATATCCAGTCATTCTCTTGCAAGCTCTCAACATAGCTGGAGGTAGTAAGAGGAAAGTGGTGTAAGATAGCTAGTTTTTTCTTCAAAAGTTTGTTTTTGAATGGTACCGGAGTTGTACTATTTTATCTCAGGCAGCATTTAGAAGAAGAATCTGCCTGCGTGTTTCTATGATCTTAGCAGAAGTAACTAAGATCCACTGCTGTTCTCACATATGTCTGAAGAGTGAGGTAACTTCAGAGGGGGAATGGTGTGCAGGTTATCCTGCTATAAGGTATGTGCAGTTATAAGTTTTTCTAGGGATGGAATTGCTAGAAAATGCTGCTGATACCGGATTAATTTAAGTTAAGCCTAAAACAGTGATTTAATAGCGACTAGTATCAGGCTTACTTATCAGAGTTATATACTCTTATAAATTTGCAATATAAAACGTTTGCTGGCATGTTTAATCGTTTTTATATTTGCTTTGGTGATAAAGCTTGATTGGGGCCTAGTTTTCTTCTGTTAAGTGTGATCAGTCCACGGGTCATCATTACTTCTGGGATATTACTCCTCCCCAACAGGAAGTGCAAGAGGATTCACCCAGCAGAGCTGCATATAGCTCCTCCCCTCTACGTCACTCCCAGTCATTCTCTTGCACCCAACGACTAGATAGGATGTGTGAGAGGACTATGGTGATTATACTTAGTTTTATATCTTCAATCAAAAGTTTGTTATTTTAAAATAGCACCGGAGTGTGTTATTATCTCTCTGGCAGAGTTTGAAGAAGAATCTACCAGAGTTTTTGTTATGATTTTAGCCGGAGTAGTTAAGATCATATTGCTGTTTCTCGGCCATCTGAGGAGAGGTAAACTTCAGATCAGGGGACAGCGGGCAGATGAATCTGCATAGAGGTATGTAGCAGTTTTTATTTTCTGACAATGGAATTGATGAGAAAATCCTGCCATACCGATATAATGTCATGTATGTATACTTTACACTTCAGTATTCTGGGGAATGGTACTTCACTAGAATTACACTGTAAGAAATACATAAAGCTGTTTAATAACTAGAGATTATGTTTAACGTTTTTGCTGGAATGTAAAATCGTTTTCATTTACTGAGGTACTGAGTGAATAAATGTTTGGGCACTATTTTTCCACTTGGCAGTTGCTTAATCTGTTTTCTGACAGTTTCTGTTCTCCCTCACTGCTGTGTGTGAGGGGGAGGGGCCGTTTTTTGGCGCTTTTACTACGCATCAAATATTTCAGTCAGCAACTCATTGTATTCCCTGCATGATCCGGTTCATCTCTACAGAGCTCAGGGGTCTTCAAAACTTATTTTGAGGGAGGTAATTTCTCTCAGCAGAGCTGTGAGAATTATAGTTTGACTGAGATAAAAAACGTTTATTCTGTAATTTGCTTCCTGCTTTCAGAATTTGTTATCTTTGCTAATGGGATTAAACCTTTGCTAAAGTTGGGTTATTTACAAGGATTGAGGCTATAACTGTTTCAATTTATTAATTTTCAACTGTCATAGATCTTCTGTGCTTCTTAAAGGCACAGTACGTTTTAATATTATTCTAATTGAATGTATTTCCAAGTTACAAGTTTATTTGCTAGTGTGTTAAACATGTCTGATTCAGAGGATGATACCTGTGTCATTTGTTGCAATGCCAAAGTGGAGCCCAATAGAAATTTATGTACTAACTGTATTGATGCTACTTTAAATAAAAGTCAATCTGTACAAATTGAACAAATTTCACCAAACAACGAGGGGAGAGTTATGCCGACTAACTCGCCTCACGTGTCAGTACCTACATCTCCCGCTCAGAGGGAGGTGCGTGATATTGTAGCGCCGAGTACATCTGGGCGGCCATTACAAATCACATTACAGGATATGGCTACTGTTATGACTGAGGTTTTGGCTAAATTACCAGAACTAAGAGGTAAGCGTGATCACTCTGGGGTGAGAACAGAGTGCGCTGATAATATTAGGGCCATGTCAGACACTGCGTCACAGGTGGCAGAACATGAGGACGGAGAGCTTCATTCTGTGGGTGACGGTTCTGATCCAAACAGACTGGATTCAGATATTTCAAATTTTAAATTTAAACTGGAAAACCTCCGTGTATTACTAGGGGAGGTGTTAGCGGCTCTGAATGATTGTAACACAGTTGCAATACCAGAGAAAATGTGTAGGTTGGATAAATATTTTGCGGTACCGACGAGTACTGAGGTTTTTCCTATACCTAAGAGACTTACTGAAATTGTTACTAAGGAGTGGGATAGACCCGGTGTGCCGTTCTCACCCCCTCCGATATTTAGAAAAATGTTTCCAATAGACGCCACCACAAGGGACTTATGGCAAACGGTCCCTAAGGTGGAGGGAGCAGTTTCTACCTTAGCTAAGCGTACCACTATCCCGGTGGAGGATAGCTGTGCTTTTTCAGATCCAATGGATAAAAAGTTAGAGGGTTACCTTAAGAAAATGTTTGTTCAACAAGGTTTTATATTGCAACCCCTTGCATGCATTGCGCCGATCACGGCTGCAGCGGCATTCTGGATTGAGTCTCTGGAAGAGAACATTGGTTCAGCTACTCTGGACGACATTACGGACAGGCTTAGAGTCCTTAAACTAGCTAATTCATTCATTTCGGAGGCCGTAGTACATCTTACTAAACTTACGGCGAAGAATTCAGGATTCGCCATTCAGGCACGCAGGGCGCTGTGGCTAAAATCCGTGTCAGCTGATGTTACTTCTAAGTCTAAATTGCTTAATATACCTTTCAAAGGGCAGACCTTATTCGGGCCCGGGTTGAAAGAGATTATCGCTGACATTACAGGAGGTAAAGGCCATGCCCTGCCTCAGGACAAAGCCAAGACTAGACAGTCTAATTTTCGTTCCTTTCGTAATTTCAAAGCAGGAGCAGCATCAACTTCCTCTGCACCAAAACAGGAAGGAGCTGTTGCTCGCTACAGACAAGGCTGGAAACCTAACCAGTCCTGGAACAAGGGCAAGCAGACTAGGAAACCTGCTGCTGCCCCTAAAACAGCATGAATTGAGGGCCCCCGATCCGGGATCGGATCTAGTGGGGGGCAGACTTTCTCTCTTCGCCCAGGCTTGGGCAAGAGATGTTCAGGATCCCTGGGCGCTAGAGATAATATCTCAGGGATACCTTCTGGACTTCAAATACTCTCCTCCAAGAGAGAGATTTCATCTGTCAAGATTGTCAACAATCCAGACAAAGAAAGAGGCGTTTCTACGCTGCGTACAAGAGCTCTTGTTAATGGGAGTAATCCATCCAGTTCCACGATCGGAACAGGGACAGGGGTTTTACTCAAATCTGTTTGTGGTTCCCAAAAAAGAGGGAACTTTCAGACCAATCCTGGACTTAAAGATCCTAAACAAATTCCTAAGAGTTCCATCGTTCAAGATGGAGACTATTCGGACAATTTTACCTATGATCCAAGAGGGTCAGTACATGACCACTGTAGATTTAAAAGATGCTTACCTTCACATACCGATTCACAAAGATCATTATCGGTACCTAAGGTTTGCCTTCCTAGACAGGCATTACCAGTTTGTGGCTCTTCCATTCGGATTGGCTACAGCTCCAAGAATCTTCACAAAGGTTCTGGGTGCTCTTCTGGCGGTACTAAGACCGCGGGGAATCTCGGTAGCTCCATACCTAGACGACATTCTGATACAAGCTTCAAGCTTTCAAACTGCCAAGTCTCATACAGAGTTAGTGCTGGCATTTCTAAGGTCACATGGATGGAAGGTGAACGAAAAGAAAAGTTCACTCGTTCCACTCACAAGAGTTCCCTTCCTGGGGACTCTTATAGATTCTGTAGAAATGAAGATTTACCTGACAGAGGACAGGCTAACAAGACTTCAAAGTGCTTGCCGCACCCTTCATTCCATTCAACACCCGTCAGTGGCTCAATGCATGGAGGTAATCGGCTTAATGGTAGCGGCAATGGACATAGTACCCTTTGCACGCTTACACCTCAGACCACTGCAACTGTGCATGCTAAGTCAGTGGAATGGGGATTACTCAGACTTATCCCCTTCTCTGAATCTGGATCAAGAGACCAGAAATTCTCTTCTATGGTGGCTTTCTCGGCCACATCTGTCCAGGGGGATGCCATTCAGCAGACCAGACTGGACAATTGTAACAACAGACGCCAGCCTTCTAGGTTGGGGTGCCGTCTGGAATTCTCTGAAGGCTCAGGGACAATGGAGTCAGGAGGAGAGTCTCCTGCCAATAAACATTCTGTAATTGAGAGCAGTTCTCAATGTCCTCCTGGCTTGGCCCCAGTTGACAACTCGGGGGTTCATCAGGTTTCAGTCGGACAACATCACGACTGTAGCTTACATCAACCATCAGGGAGGGACAAGAAGCTCCCTAGCTATGTTGGAAGTATCAAAGATAATTCGCTGGGCAGAGTCTCACTCTTGCCACCTGTCAGCAATCCACATCCCGGGAGTGGAGAACTGGGAGGCGGATTTCTTAAGTCGTCGGACTTTTCATCCGGGGGAGTGGGAACTTCATCCGGAGGTCTTTGCCCAAATACTTCGACGTTGGGGCAAACCAGAGATAGATCTCATGGCGTCTCGACAGAACGCCAAGCTTCCTCGTTACGGGTCCAGGAGCAGTCCTGATAGATGCTCTGACAGCACCTTGGGACTTCAGGATGGCTTACGTGTTTCCACCCTTCCCGTTGCTTCCTCGATTGATTGCCAGAATCAAACAAGAGAGAGCATCAGTGATTCTAATAGCACCTGCGTGGCCACGCAGGACTTGGTATGCAGACCTGGTGGACATGTCATCCTGTCCACCTTGGTCTCTACCTCTGAAACAGGACCTTCTGATACAGGGTCCCTTCAAACATCAAAATCTAACTTCTCTGAAGCTGACTGCTTGGAAATTGAACGCTTGATTTTATCAAGACGTGGGTTTTCTGAGTCAGTTATTGATACCTTAATACAGGCTAGGAAACCTGTTACCAGAAAGATTTACCATAAGATATGGCGTAAATACCTATATTGGTGTGAATCCAAAGGTTACTCTTGGAGTAAGGTTAGGATTCCTAGGATATTGTCTTTTCTACAAGAAGGTTTAGAAAAGGGTTTATCTGCTAGTTCATTAAAGGGACAGATCTCAGCTCTGTCCATTCTGTTACACAAACGTCTGTCAGAAGTTCCTGACGTCCAGGCTTTTTGTCAGGCTTTGGCCAGGATTAAGCCTGTGTTTAAAACTGTTGCTCCACCATGGAGTTTAAACCTTGTTCTTAATGTTTTACAGGGCGTTCCGTTTGAACCCCTTCATTCCATTGATATAAAGTTGTTATCTTGGAAAGTTCTATTTTTAATGGCTATTTCCTCGGCTCGAAGAGTCTCTGAATTATCAGCCTTACATTGTGATTCTCCTTATTTGATTTTTCATTCGGATAAGGTAGTCCTGCGTACTAAACCTGGGTTCTTACCTAAGGTAGTTACTAACAGGAATATCAATCAAGAGATTGTTGTTCCTTCTTTATGCCCAAATCCTTCTTCATAGAAGGAACGTCTACTGCACAACCTGGATGTAGTCCGTGCTCTAAAATTTTACTTACAGGCAACTAAGGAATTTCGACAAACGTCTTCTCTGTTTGTCATTTACTCTGGGCAGAGGAGAGGTCAAAAAGCTTCCGCTACCTCTCTTTCTTTTTGGCTTCGTAGCATAATTCGTTTAGCTTATGAGACTGCTGGACAGCAGCCTCCTGAAAGAATTACAGCTCATTCTACTAGAGCTGTGGCTTCCACTTGGGCCTTCAAGAATGAGGCCTCTGTTGAACAGATTTGCAAGGCTGCAACTTGGTCTTCGCTTCATACTTTTTACAAATTTGACACTTTTGCTTCATCGGAGGCTATTTTTGGGAGAAAGGTTCTTCAAGCAGTGGTTCCTTCTGTATAAAGAGCCTGCCTATCCCTCCCGTCATCCGTGTACTTTTGCTTTGGTATTGGTATCCCAGAAGTAATGATGACCCGTGGACTGATCACACTTAACAGAAGAAAACATAATTTATGCTTACCTGATAAATTCCTTTCTTCTGTAGTGTGATCAGTCCACGGCCCGCCCTGTTTTTAAGGCAGGTAAATATTTTTTAATTTATACTCCAGTCACCACTTCACCCTTGGCTTTTCCTTTCTCGTTGGTCCTTGGTCGAATGACTGGGAGTGACGTAGAGGGGAGGAGCTATATGCAGCTCTGCTGGGTGAATCCTCTTGCACTTCCTGTTGGGGAGGAGTAATATCCCAGAAGTAATGATGACCCGTGGACTGATCACACTACAGAAGAAAGGAATTTATCAGGTAAGCATAAATTATGTTTTTTTTCCACATGGCTGGCTTAAATTTTGCTTAGAAACAGTTTCCTGAGGCTTTCCACTGTTGTAATATGAGTGGGAGGGGCCTATTTTAGCGCTTTTTTTGCGCAGTTAAAATTACAAAATGAATCATCCAGTTTCCCTCAGCAGTCCCATGAATACTATAGGACATCTCTAAAGGGCTAAAAAGGCTTCCAAAATCGTTTATAGGGAAGGTATGACTACAGCACAGCTGTGGCAGTTTGTTGTGTCTGTTAAAAAAACGTCTTTTTTTTTTTTATCCGTTTTTTGCATTAAGGGGTTAATCATCCATTTGCAAGTGGGTGCAATGCTCTGTTAACCTATTACATATACTGTAAAAATTTTGTTTGATTTACTACCTTTTTTCACAGTTTTTCAAGTTTTGACAAAATTTGTTTCTCTTGAAGGCACAGTAACGTTTTTTTCTCCAACATTGGTGTGTCCGGTCCACGGCGTCATCCATAACTTGTGGGAATATTCTCTTCCCCAACAGGAAATGGCAGAGCACAGCAAAAGCTGTCCATATAGCCCCTCCCAGGCTCCACCCCCCCAGTCATTCTCTTTGCCGCTCTGAACAAGTAGCATCTCCACGGAGATGGTGAAGAGTATGTGGTGTTTAGTTGTAGTTTTTTATTCTTCTATCAAGAGTTTGTTATTTTAAAATAGTGCTGGTATGTACTATTTACTCTGAAACAGAAAGAGATGAAGAGTTCTGTTTAAAAGAGGAGTATGATTTTAGCAGCAGTAACTAAAATCAATTGCTGTTCCCACGCAGGACTGTTGAGCTGAGAGAACTTCAGTTGGGGGGAACAGTTTGCAGACTTTTCTGCTCAAGGTATGACTAGCCATTTTTCTAACAAGACTGTGTAATGCTGGAAGGCTGTCATTTTTCCCTCATGGGAATTGTTAAGCCATTTTCTAAGACTTAGAAAGAATAAAGGGCTTATTATGGGCTATTAACTGGTGGACACTCTTAAGGGCTAAATAGATTGTTTATTTGTTATTTTTGAAAGTTTGAAGTAATTTTCACACTTTTATTGTTTGGGGAACGTTTTTATCGCCAGGCACTAGTTTAGACACCTTCCCAGTCAGGAAGGGCCTTTCACTATAGTAGGCAGAGCCTCATTTTCGCGCCATTATTGCGCAGTTAGTTTGGAGTACAGTGCATGCAGCTGCATGTGTGAGGGTCTGGTATCCACTGAAAACGTTCCTAGAAGGCTTGAATTGGTATCGTATACCCCCCTGGGATTGGTGAAGTCGCAACAAAGGCTGTGGCTGGGACTGTAGTGGGGTTAAAATTGCAAACGGCTCCGGTTTCCACATTTTAAGGGTTAACAGCTTGAAAATTGGAGTGCAATACTTTGAATGCATTAAGACATGGTGAAAATTTGGTAAAGATTGGATAATTCCTTCATAGTTTTTCACTTATTCAGTAATAAAGTGTGCCCTGTTTAACATTTAAAGAGACAGTAACGGTTTTGTTTTAAAACGGTTTTTGTGCTTTATTAACCAGTTTAAGCCTGTTTAACATGTCTGTACCTTCTGATAGATCATGTTCTGTATGTATGGAAGCCAATGTGGTTCCCCCTTCAAATATATGTGATAATTGTGCCATAGCGTCCAAACATAGTAAGGACAGTACTGTCACAAATAGTAAGGTTGCTCAGAATGATTCCTCAGATGAAGGAAGTAGAGATAGTTCTACATCATCTCCTTCTGTGTCTATACCAGTTATGCCTGCGCAGGCGACCCCTAGTACTTCTAGCGCGCCAATGCTTGTTACTATGCAACAATTGACGGCAGTAATGGATAACTCCATAGCTAATATTTTATCCAAAAGGCCAGCATTTCATAGCGCGATTGCTCTGTTTTAAACACTGTAGAGCAGGAGGGCGCTGATGATAATTTTTCTGTCATACCCTCACACCAGTCTGAAGTGGCAGTGAGGGAGGATTTGTCAGATGGAGAAATTTCTGATACAGGAAGAATTTCTCAGCAGGCAGAACCTGATGTTGTGACATTTAAATTAGAGCATCTCCGCGCATTACTTAAGGAGGTGCTATCTACTCTGGATGATTGTGACAATCTGGTCATCCCAGAAAAATTGTGCAAGATGGACAAGTTCCTAGAGGTCCCGGTGCACCCTGATGCCTTTCCGATACCTAAACGGGTGGCGGACATAGTGAATAAGGAGTGGGAGAAGCCAGGCATACCTTTTTGTCCCTCCTCCTATATTTAAGAAATTGTTCCCTATGGTCGACCCCAGGAAGGACTTATGGCAAACAGTCCCTAAGGTCGAGGGGGTGGTTTCTACACTAGCCAAGCGCACGACCATTCCCATTGAGGACAATTGTGCTTTCAAAGATCCTATGGATAAAAAATTGGAGGGTTTGCTTAAAAAGATTTTTGTACAGCAAGGTTACCTCCTTCAACCTATTTCGTGCATTATTCCTGTCAATACAGCGGCGTGGTTCTGGTTCGAGGAACTGGAAAAGTCGCTCAGTAGGGAGACTCCGTATGAGGAAGTCATGGACAGAATTCACGCACTTAAGTTAGCTAATTCCTTTATTTTAGACGCCGCTTTGCAGTTAGCGAGGTTAGCGGACAAAAATTCAGGGTTTGCAATTGTGGCGCGCAGAGCGCTCTGGCTAAAGTCTTGGTCGGCGGATGTATCTTCCAAGACAAAATTGCTTAATATCCCTTTCAAAGGTAAGACCCTTTTTGGGCCAGAATTGAAAGAGATTATTTCAGACATCACTGGGGGAAAGGGCCATGCCCTCCCACAGGATAGACCTTTCAAGGCTAAGAATAAGTCCAATTTTCGTTCCTTTCGCAATTTCAGGAACGGACCGGCTTCCAACTCTGCAGCCTCTAGACAAGAGGGTAACGCTTCCCAGACTAAACCAGCTTGGAAACCAATGCAAGGCTGGAACAAGGGTAAACAGGCCAAGAAGCCTGCTGCTGCTACCAAAACAGCATGAAGGGGTAGCCCCCGATCCGGGACCTGATCTAGTAGGGGGCAGACTCTCTCTCTCTCTCTTTGCTCAGGCTTGGGCAAGAGATGTTCAGGATCCCTGGGCACTAGAAATAGTCTCTCAGGGTTATCTTCTAGAATTCAAGGAACTACCCCCTAGGGGAAGGTTCCACATGTCTCACTTATCTTCAAACCAAATAAAGAGACAGGCATTCTTACATTGTGTAGAAGACCTGTTAAAGATGGGAGTGATACACCCAGTTCCAACTGTGGAACAAGGTCAGGGGTTTTACTCAAATCTGTTTGTAGTTCCCAAAGAAGAGGGAACTTTCAGACCAATTCTGGATTTAAAAATTCTAAGCAAATTTCTCAGAGTTCCATCGTTCAAAATGGAAACCATTCGAACAATTTTACCTACAATCCAGGAGGGTCAATTTATGACTACCGTGGATTTAATCGATGCGTATCTACATATTCCTATCCACAAAGATCATCAGTTCCTAAGGTTCGCCTTTCTGGACAAACATTATCAGTTCGTGGCTCTCCCATTCGGGCTAGCCACTGCTCCAAGAATTTTCACAAAGGTGCTTGGGTCCCTTCTAGCGGTTCTAAGACCAAGGGGTATTGCAGTGGCACCTTATCTGGATGACATTCTAATCCAAGCGTCTCTTTCCAAAGCAAAGGCTCATACAGACATTGTTCTAGCCTTTCTCAGATCTCACGGGTGGAAGGTGAACGTAGAAAAGAGTTCCCTGTCTCCGTCAACAAGAGTTCCCTTTTTGGGAACAATAATAGATTCTTTAGAAATGAAGATCTTCCTGACAGAAGTCAGAAAGTCAAAGCTTCTAAACGCTTGTCAAGTTCTTCACTCTATTCTGCAGCCTTCCATAGCTCAGTGCATGGAAGTAGTAGGGTTGATGGTTGCAGCAATGGACATAGTTCCTTTTGCTCGAATTCATCTAAGACCATTACAACTGTGCATGCTCAAGCAGTGGAATGGGGACTATACAGACTTGTCTCCAAAGATTCAAGTAGACCAGATGACCAGAGACTCACTCCGTTGGTGGTTGTCCCAGGATCACCTGTCTCAGGAAATGAGTTTCCGCAGACCAGAGTGGGTCATTGTCACGACCGACGCCAGTCTATTAGGCTGGGGCGCGGTCTGGGATTCCCTGATAGCTCAGAGTTTATGGTCTCGGGAGGAGTCTCTTCTCCCGATCAACATCCTGGAACTGAGAGCGATATTCAATGCTCTCCGGGCTTGGCCTCAACTAGCGAAGTCCGGATTCATAAGATTCCAGTCAGACAACATGATGACTGTAGCTTACATCAACCATCAGGGGGGAACAAGGAGTTCCTTGGCGATGAGAGAGGTATCCAAAATCATCAAATGGGCGGAGGATCACTCCTGCCACCTATCTGCAATCCACATCCCAGGAGTAGACAACTGGGAGGCGGATTATCTGAGTCGTCAGACTCCATCCGGGGGAGTGGGAACTCCACCCGGAGGTGTTTGCCCAGTTGACTCAATTATGGGGCATTCCAGACATGGATCTGATGGCGTCTCGTCAGAACTTCAAGGTTCCTTGCTACGGGTCCAGATCCAGGGATCCCAAGGCGACTCTAGTGGATGCATTAGTGGCGCCTTGGTCGTTCAACCTAGCTTATGCGTTTCCACCGTTCCCTCTCCTTCCCAGGCTTGTAGCCAAGATCCAAACAGGAGAAGGCCTCGGTGATTCTGATAGCTCCTGCGTGGCCGCGCAGGACTTGGTATGCAGACCTGGTGAATGTCATCGGCTCCACCATGGAAGCTACCTTTGACACAGGATCTTCTAGTACAAGGTCCATTCGAACATCCAAATCTAGTTTCTCTGCAGCTGACTGCTTGGAAATTGAACGTTTGATTTTATCCAAGCGTGGGTTTTCAGATTCAGTGATAGATACTCTGGTCCAAGCCAGAAAACCTGTGACTAGAAAGATTTACCATAAAATATGGAAAAGATATATCTGTTGGTGTGAATCCAAGGGATTCTCCTGGAGTAAGATTCAAATTCCTAAGATCCTCTCCTTTCTCCAAGAAGGTTTGGATAAGGGATTGTCAGCGAGTTCTCTAAAAGGACAGATTTCTGCTTTATCTGTCTTGTTACACAAACGACTGGCAGCTGTGCCAGATGTACAAGCTTTTGTACAGGCTTTGGTCAGAATCAAGCCTGTTTACAGACCCTTGACTCATCCCTGGAGTCTAAATTTAGTTCTTCAAGGGGTTCCGTTTGAACCTTTACATTCCATAGATATCAAGTTACTATCTTGGAAAGTTCTGTTTTTGGTTGCTATTTCTTCTGCTAGAAGAGTTTCTGAATTATCTGCTTTGCAGTGTGATCCACCCTATCTGGTGTTCCATTCAGATAAGGTCGTTTTGCGTACCAAGCCTGGTTTTCTTCCAAAAGTTGTTTCCAACAAGAATATTAACCAGGAAATAGTTGTTCCTTCTTTGTGTCCGAATCCAGTTTCAAAGAAGGAACGTTTGTTACACAATTTAGATGTAGTCCGTGCTTTAAAGTTCTATTTAGAAGCAACAAAGGATTTCAGACAAACTTCTTTCTCCAACATAGGTGTGTCCGGTCCACGGCGTCATCCTTACTTGTGGGATATTCTCTTCCCCAACAGGAAATGGCAAAGAGCCCAGCAAAGCTGGTCACATGATCCCTCCTAGGCTCCGCCTACCCCAGTCATTCTCTTTGCCGTTGTACAGGCAACATCTCCACGGAGATGGCTTAGAGTTTTTTAGTGTTTAACTGTAGTTTTTATTATTCAATCAAGAGTTTGTTATTTTGAAATAGTGCTGGTATGTACTATTTACTCAGAAACAGAAAAGAGATGAAGATTTCTGTTTGTATGAGGAAAATGATTTTAGCAACCGTAACTAAAATCCATGGCTGTTCCACACAGGACTGTTGAGAGCAATTAACTTCAGTTGGGGGAACAGTGTGCAGTCTCTTGCTGCTTGAGGTATGACACATTCTAACAAGACGATGTAATGCTGGAAGCTGTCATTTTCCCTATGGGATCCGGTAAGCCATGTTTATTACGATCATAAATAAGGGCTTCACAAGGGCTTATTAAGACTGTAGACTGTTTCTGGGCTAAATCGATTCATTATTAACACATATTTAGCCTTGAGGAATCATTTTATCTGGGTATTTTGATATAATAATATCGGCAGGCACTGTATTAGACACCTTATTCCTTAGGGGCTTTCCCAAAGCTTAAGCAGAGCCTCATTTTCGCGCCGGTGTGGCGCACTTGTTTTTGAGAGGCATGGCATGCAGTCGCATGTGAGAGGAGCTCTGATATTTAGAAAAGACTTTCTGAAGGCGTCATTTGGTATCGTATTCCCCTTTGGGCTTGGTTGGGTCTCAGCAAAGCAGATACCAGGGACTGTAAAGGGGTTAAAGCTTAAAACGGCTCCGGTTCCGTTATTTTAAGGGTTAAAGCTTCCAAATTTGGTGTGCAATACTTTTAAGGCTTTAAGACACTGTGGTGAAAATTTGGTGAATTTTGAACAATTCCTTCATGTTTTTTCGCAATTGCAGTAATAAAGTGTGTTCAGTTTAAAATTTAAAGTGACAGTAACGGTTTTATTTTAAAACGTTTTTGTACTTTGTTATCAAGTTTATGCCTGTTTAACATGTCTGAACTACCAGATAGACTGTGTTCTGAATGTGGGGAGGCCAGGATTCCTATTCATTTAAATAAATGTGATTTATGTGATAATGACAATGATGCCCAAGATGATTCCTCAAGTGAGGGGAGTAAGCATGGTACTGCATCATTCCCTCCCTCGTCTACACGAGTCTTGCCCACTCAGGAGGCCCCTAGTACATCTAGCGCGCCAATACTCCTTACTATGCAACAATTAACGGCTGTAATGGATAATTCTGTCAAAAACATTTTAGCCAAAATGAACCCTTGTCAGCGTAAGCGTGGCTGCTCTGTTTTAGATACTGAAGAGCATGACGACGCTGATATTAATATCTCTGAAGGGCCCCTAACCCAGTCTGATGGGGCCAGGGAGGTTTTGTCTGAGGGAGAAATTACTGATTCAGGGAACATTTCTCAACAGGCTGAACCTGATGTGATTGCATTTAAATTTAAGTTGGAACATCTCCGCATTCTGCTTAAGGAGGTATTATCCACTCTGGATGATTGTGAAAAGTTGGTCATCCCAGAGAAACTATGTAAAATGGACAAGTTCCTAGAGGTGCCGGGGCTCCCAGAAGCTTTTCCTATACCCAAGCGGGTGGCGGACATTGTTAATAAAGAATGGGAAAGGCCCGGTATTCCTTTCGTCCCTCCCCCCATATTTAAAAAATTGTTTCCTATGGTCGACCCCAGAAAAGACTTATGGCAGACAGTCCCCAAGGTCGAGGGAGCGGTTTCCACTTTAAACAAACGCACCACTATACCCATAGAGGATAGTTGTGCTTTCAAAGATCCTATGGATAAAAAATTAGAAGGTTTGCTTAAAAAGATGTTTGTTCAGCAGGGTTACCTTCTACAACCAATTTCATGCATTGTCCCTGTCGCTACAGCCGCATGTTTCTGGTTCGATGAGCTGATAAAGACGCTCGATAGTGATTCTCCTCCTTATGAGGAGATTATGGACAGAATCAATGCTCTCAAATTGGCTAATTCTTTCACCCTAGACGCCACTTTGCAATTGGCTAGGTTAGCGGCTAAGAATTCTGGGTTTGCTATTGTGGCGCGCAGAGCGCTTTGGTTGAAATCTTGGTCGGCTGATGCGTCTTCCAAGAACAAGCTACTAAACATTCCTTTCAAGGGGAAAACGCTGTTTGGCCCTGACTTGAAAGAGATTATCTCTGATATCACTGGGGGTAAGGGCCACGCCCTTCCTCAGGATCGGCCTTTCAAGGCAAAAAATAGACCTAATTTTCGTCCCTTTCGTAAAAACGGACCAGCCCAAAGTGCTACGTCCTCTAAGCAAGAGGGTAATACTTCTCAAGCCAAGCCAGCTTGGAGACCAATGCAAGGCTGGAACAAGGGAAAGCAGGCCAAGAAACCTGCCACTGCTACCAAGACAGCATGAAATGTTGGCCCCCGATCCGGGACCGGATCTGGTGGGGGGCAGACTCTCTCTCTTCGCTCAGGCTTGGGCAAGAGATGTTCTGGATCCTTGGGCGCTAGAAATAGTCTCCCAAGGTTATCTTCTGGAATTCAAGGGACTTCCCCCAAGGGGGAGGTTCCACAGGTCTCAGTTGTCTTCAGACCACATAAAAAGACAGGCGTTCTTACATTGTGTAGAAGACCTGTTAAAAATGGGAGTGATTCATCCTGTTCCATTAAGAGAAAAAGGGATGGGGTTCTACTCCAATCTGTTCATAGTTCCCAAAAAAGAGGGAACGTTCAGACCAATCTTAGATCTCAAGATCTTAAACAAGTTTCTCAAGGTTCCATCGTTCAAGATGGAAACCATTCGAACTATTCTTCCTTCCATCCAGGAAGGTCAATTCATGACCACGGTGGATTTAAAGGATGCGTATCTACATATTCCTATCCACAAGGAACATCATCGGTTCCTAAGGTTCGCATTCCTGGACAAACATTACCAGTTCGTGGCGCTTCCTTTCGGATTAGCCACTGCTCCAAGGATTTTCACAAAGGTACTAGGGTCCCTTCTAGCTGTGCTACGACCAAGGGGCATTGCGGTAGTACCTTACTTGGACGACATTCTGATTCAAGCGTCGTCCCTTCCTCAAGCAAAGGCTCACACGGACATCGTCCTGGCCTTTCTCAGATCTCACGGTTGGAAAGTGAACGTGGAAAAGAGTTCTCTATCCCCGTCAACAAGGGTTCCCTTCTTGGGAACAATTATAGACTCCTTAGAAATGAGGATTTTTCTGACAGAGGTCAGAAAAACAAAACTTCTAGACTCTTGTCGGATACTTCATTCCGTTCCTCTTCCTTCCATAGCTCAGTGCATGGAAGTGATCGGGTTCCATCCGGAAATCTTTGCCCAAGTCACTCACCTGTGGGGCATTCCAGACATGGATCTGATGGCCTCTCGTCAGAACTTCAAGGTTCCTTGCTACGGGGCCAGATCCAGGGATCCCAAGGCGGCTCTAGTGGATGCACTAGTAGCACCTTGGACCTTCAAACTAGCTTATGTGTTCCCGCCATTTCCTCTCATCCCCAGGCTGGTAGCCAGGATCAATCAGGAGAGGGCGTCGGTGATCTTGATAGCTCCTGCGTGGCCACGCAGGACTTGGTATGCAGATCTGGTGAATATGTCATCGGCTCCACCTTGGAAGCTACCTTTGAGACGAGACCTTCTTGTTCAGGGTCCGTTCGAACATCCGAATCTGGTTTCACTCCAGCTGACTGCTTGGAGATTGAACGCTTGATTTTATCGAAGCGAGGATTCTCAGATTCTGTTATCGATACTCTTGTTCAGGCCAGAAAGCCTGTAACTAGAAAGATTTACCACAAAATTTGGAAAAAATATATCTGTTGGTGTGAATCTAAAGGATTCCCTTGGGACAAGGTTAAGATTCCTAGGATTCTATCCTTCCTTCAAGAAGGATTGGAAAAAGGATTATCTGCAAGTTCCCTGAAGGGACAGATTTCTGCCTTGTCGGTGTTACTTCACAAAAAGCTGGCAGCTGTGCCAGATGTTCAAGCCTTTGTTCAGGCTCTGGTTAGAATCAAGCCTGTTTACAAACCTTTGACTCCTCCTTGGAGTCTCAATTTAGTTCTTTCAGTTCTTCAGGGGGTTCCGTTTGAACCCTTACATTCCGTTGATATTAAGTTATTATCTTGGAAAGTTTTGTTTTTAGTTGCTATTTCTTCTGCTAGAAGAGTTTCAGAATTATCTGCTCTGCAGTGTTCTCCTCCTTATCTGGTGTTCCATGCAGATAAGGTGGTTTTACGTACTAAACCTGGTTTTCTTCCAAAGGTTGTTTCTAACAAAAACATTAACCAGGAGATTATCGTACCTTCTCTGTGTCCGAAACCAGTTTCAAAGAAGGAACGTTTGTTGCACAATTTGGATGTTGTTCGCGCTCTAAAATTCTATTTAGATGCTACAAAGGATTTTAGACAAACATCTTCCTTGTTTGTTGTTTATTCAGGTAAAAGGAGAGGTCAAAAAGCAACTTCTACCTCTCTCTCTTTTTGGATTAAAAGCATCATCAGATTGGCTTACGAGACTGCCGGACGGCAGCCTCCCGAAAGAATCACAGCTCATTCCACTAGGGCTGTGGCTTCCACATGGGCCTTCAAGAACGAGGCTTCTGTTGATCAGATATGTAGGGCAGCGACTTGGTCTTCACTGCACACTTTTACCAAATTTTACAAGTTTGATACTTTTGCTTCTTCTGAGGCTATTTTTGGGAGAAAGGTTTTGCAAGCCGTGGTGCCTTCCATTTAGGTGACCTGATTTGCTCCCTCCCTTCATCCGTGTCCTAAAGCTTTGGTATTGGTTCCCACAAGTAAGGATGACGCCGTGGACCGGACACACCTATGTTGGAGAAAACAGAATTTATGTTTACCTGATAAATTACTTTCTCCAACGGTGTGTCCGGTCCACGGCCCGCCCTGGTTTTTTAATCAGGTCTGATAATTTATTTTCTTTAACTACAGTCACCACGGTACCATATGGTTTCTCCTATGCAAATATTCCTCCTTAACGTCGGTCGAATGACTGAGGTAGGCGGAGCCTAGGAGGGATCATGTGACCAGCTTTGCTGGGCTCTTTGCCATTTCCTGTTGGGGAAGAGAATATCCCACAAGTAAGGATGACGCCGTGGACCGGACACACCGTTGGAGAAAGTAATTTATCAGGTAAACATAAATTCTGTTTTTTTGTTTGTCGTTTATTCTGCTAAGAGGAGAGGACAAAAAGCTACTGCTACCTCTTTCTTTCTGGCTGAAAAGAATCATCCGATTGGCTTATGAGACTGCCGGACCGCAGCCTCCTGAACGAATCACAGCTCTCTACTAGGGCTGTGGCTTCCACATGGGCCTTCAAGAACGAGGCTTCTGTTGATCAGATATGTAAGGCAGCGACTTGGTCTTCTCTGCACACTTTTGCCAAATTCTACAAATTTGATACTTATGCTTCTTCGGAGGCTATTTTTGGTTTAGGTAACCTGATTTGCTCCCTCCCTTCATCCGTGTCCTAAAGCTTTGGTATTGGTTCCCACAAGTTATGGATGACGCCGTGGACCGGACACACCAATGTTGGAGAAAACAGAATTTATGCTTACCTGATAAATTACTTTCTCCAACGGTGTGTCCGGTCCACGGCCCGCCCTGGTTTTTTAATCCGGTTTGAAAAATTTCTTTCTCTATACACTAGTCACCACGGCACCCTATAGTTTCTCCTTTTTTTCTCCTAACTGTCGGTCGAATGACTGGGGGGGCGGTGCCTGGGAGGGGCTATATGGACAGATTTTGCTGTGCTCTTTGCCATTTCCTGTTGGGGAAGAGAATATTCCCACAAGTTATGGATGACGCCGTGGACCGGACACACCGTTGGAGAAAGTAATTTATCAGGTAAGCATAAATTCTGTTTTTATATTTGCTTGTCAACTTGATTTAAAGTGTTTTCCAAGCTTACTAGTCTCATTACTAGTCTGTACAAACATGTCTGACATAGAGGAAACTCCTCGTTCATTATGTTTAAAAGCCATGGTGGAACCCCATCTTAGAATGTGTACCAAATGTACTGATTTCATGTTAAGCAATAAAGATAATTTCTCCAACATAGGTGTGTCCGGTCCACGGCGTCATCCTTACTTGTGGGATATTCTCTTCCCCAACAGGAAATGGCAAAGAGCCCAGCAAAGCTGGTCACATGATCCCTCCTAGGCTCCGCCTACCCCAGTCATTCTCTTTGCCGTTGTACAGGCAACATCTCCACGGAGATGGCTTAGAGTTTTTTAGTGTTTAACTGTAGTTTTTATTATTCAATCAAGAGTTTGTTATTTTAAAATAGTGCTGGTATGTACTATTTACTCTGAAACAGAAAAGAGATGAAGATTTCTGTTTGTAAGAGGAAAATGATTTTAGCAACCGTTACTAAAATCCATGGCTGTTCCACACAGGACTGTTGAGAGGAATTAACTTCAGTTGGGGGAACAGTGAGCAGTCTTTTGCTGCTTGAGGTATGACACATTCTAACAAGACGATGTAATGCTGGAAGCTGTCATTTTCCCTATGGGATCCGGTAAGCCATTTTTATTCAGACAGTAAATAAGGGCTTCACAAGGGCTTAAGACTGTAGACATTTTCTGGGCTAAATCGATTCATATATTACACATATTTAGCCTTGAGGAATCATTTAATCTGGGTATTTTGGTAAAATAATATCGGCAGGCACTGTTTTAGACACCTTATTCTTTAGGGGCTTTCCCTAATCATAGGCAGAGCCTCATTTTCGCGCCGGTATTGCGCACTTGTTTTTGAGAGGCATGACATGCAGTCGCATGTGTGAGGAGCTCTGATACATAGAAAAGACTTTCTGAAGGCGTCATTTGGTATCGTATTCCCCTTTGGGCTTGGTTGGGTCTCAGCAAAGCAGATACCAGGGACTGTAAAGGGGTTAAAGTTAAAAACGGCTCCGGTTCCGTTATTTTAGGGTTTGCTATTGTGGCGCGCAGAGCGCTTTGGTTGAAATCTTGGTCAGCTGATGCGTCTTCCAAGAACAAACTCCTTAACATTCCTTTCAAGGGGAAAACGCTGTTTGGCCCTGACTTGAAAGAGATTATCTCTGATATCACTGGGGGTAAGGGCCACGCCCTTCCTCAGGATAGGTCTTTCAAGGCCAAAAATAAACCTAATTTTCGTCCCTTTCGTAGAAACGGACCAGCCCCAAGTGCTACGTCCTCTAAGCAAGAGGGTAATACTTCTCAAGCCAAGCCAGCCTGGAGACCAATGCAAGGCTGGAACAAGGGAAAGCAGGCCAAGAAACCTGCCACTGCTACCAAGACAGCATGAAATGTTGGCCCCCGATCCGGGACCGGATCTGGTGGGGGGCAGACTCTCTCTCTTCGCTCAGGCTTGGGCAAGAGATGTTCTGGATCCTTGGGCACTAGAAATAGTCTCCCAAGGTTATCTTCTGGAATTCAAGGGGCTTCCCCCAAGGGGGAGGTTCCACAGGTCTCAATTGTCTTCAGACCACATAAAAAGACAGGCATTCTTACATTGTGTAGAAGACCTGTTAAAAATGGGAGTGATTCATCCTGTTCCATTAGGAGAACAAGGGATGGGGTTCTACTCCAATCTGTTCATAGTTCCCAAAAAAGAGGGAACGTTCAGACCAATCTTAGATCTCAAGATCTTAAACAAGTTTCTCAAGGTTCCATCGTTCAAAATGGAAACCATTCGAACAATTCTTCCTTCCATCCAGGAAGGTCAATTCATGACCACGGTGGATTTAAAGGATGCGTATCTACATATTCCTATCCACAAGGAACATCATCAGTTCCTAAGGTTCGCATTCCTGGACAAGCATTACCAGTTCGTGGCGCTTCCTTTCGGATTAGCCACTGCTCCAAGGATTTTCACAAAGGTACTAGGGTCCCTTCTAGCGGTGCTAAGACCAAGGGGCATTGCAGTAGTACCTTACTTGGACGACATTCTGATTCAAGCGTCGTCCCTTCCTCAAGCAAAGGCTCACACGGACATAGTCCTGGCCTTTCTCAGATCTCACGGATGGAAAGTGAACGTGGAAAAGAGTTCTCTATCTCCGTCGACAAGGGTTCCCTTCTTGGGAACAATAATAGACTCCTTAGAAATGAGGATTTTTCTGACAGAGGCCAGAAAAACAAAACTTCTAAACTCTTGTCGGACACTTCATTCCGTTCCTCTTCCTTCCATAGCGCAGTGCATGGAAGTAATAGGTTTGATGGTAGCGGTAATGGACATAGTTCCTTTTGCGCGCATTCATCTAAGACCATTACAACTGTGCATGCTCAGTCAGTGGAATGGGGACTATACAGACTTGTCTCCGAAGATACAAGTAAATCAGAGGACCAGAGACTCACTCCGTTGGTGGCTGTCCCTGGACAACCTGTCACAAGGGATGACATTCCGCAGACCAGAGTGGGTCATTGTCACGACCGACGCCAGTCTGATGGGCTGGGGCGCGGTCTGGGGATCCCTGAAAGCTCAGGGTCTTTGGTCTCGGGAAGAATCTCTTCTACCGATAAATATTCTGGAACTGAGAGCGATATTCAATGCTCTCAAGGCTTGGCCTCAGCTAGCAAAGGCCAAGTTCATACGGTTTCAATCAGACAACATGACGACTGTTGCGTACATCAACCATCAGGGGGGAACAAGGAGTTCCCTGGCGATGGAAGAAGTGACCAAAATCATTCAATGGGCGGAGACTCACTCCTGCCACCTGTCTGCAATCCACATCCCAGGAGTGGAAAATTGGGAAGCGGATTTTCTGAGTCGTCAGACATTACATCCGGGGGAGTGGGAACTCCATCCGGAAATCTTTGCCCAAATTACTCAACTGTGGGGCATTCCAGACATGGATCTGATGGCCTCTCGTCAGAACTTCAAGGTTCCTTGCTACGGGTCCAGATCCAGGGATCCCAAGGCGACTCTAGTAGATGCACTAGTAGCACCTTGGACCTTCAAACTAGCTTACGTATTCCCGCCGTTTCCTCTCATCCCCAGGCTGGTAGCCAGGATCCATCAGGAGAGGGCGTCGGTGATCTTGATAGCTCCTGCGTGGCCACGCAGGACTTGGTATGCAGATCTGGTGAATATGTCATCGGCTCCACCATGGAAGCTACCTTTGAGACGAGACCTTCTTGTTCAAGGTCCGTTCGAACATCCGAATCTGGTCTCACTCCAGCTGACTGCTTGGAGATTGAACGCTTGATCTTATCAAAACGAGGGTTCTCAGATTCTGTTATTGATACTCTTGTTCAGGCCAGAAAGCCTGTAACTAGAAAAATTTACCACAAAATATGGAAAAAATATATCTGTTGGTGTGAATCTAAAGGATTCCCTTGGGACAAGGTAAAGATTCCTAAGATTCTATCCTTTCTTCAAGAAGGATTGGAGAAAGGATTATCTGCAAGTTCCTTGAAGGGACAGATTTCTGCCTTGTCTGTGTTACTTCACAAAAAGCTGGCAGCTGTGCCAGATGTTCAAGCCTTTGTTCAGGCTCTGTTAGAATTAAGCCTGTTTACAAACCTTTGACTCCCCCTTGGAGTCTCAACTTAGTTCTTTCAGTTCTTCAGGGGGTTCCGTTTGAACCCTTACATTCCGTTGATATTAAGTAATTATCTTGGAAAGTTTTGTTTTTGGTTGCAATTTCTTCTGCCAGAAGAGTTTCAGAATTATCTGCTCTGCAGTGTTCTCCTCCTTATCTGGTGTTCCATGCAGATAAGGTTGTTTTACGTACTAAACCTGGTTTTCTTCCAAAAGTTGTTTCTAACAAAAACATTAACCAGGAGATAGTCGTGCCTTCTTTGTGTCAGAAACCAGTTTCGAAGAAGGAACGTTTGTTGCACAATTTGGATGTTGTTCGCGCTCTAAAATTCTATTTAGATGCTACAAAGGATTTTAGACAAACATCTTCCTTGTTTGTTGTTTATTCTGGTAAAAGGAGAGGTCAAAAAGCAACTTCTACCTCTCTCTCTTTTTGGATTAAAAGCATCATCAGATTGGCTTACGAGACTGCCGGACGGCAGCCTCCTGAAAGAATCACAGCTCATTCCACTAGGGCTGTGGCTTCCACATGGGCCTTCAAGAACGAGGCTTCTGTTGATCAGATATGTAGGGCAGCGACTTGGTCTTCACTGCACACTTTTACCAAATTTTACAAGTTTGATACTTTTGCTTCTTCTGAGGCTGTTTTTGGGAGAAAGGTTTTGCAAGCCGTGGTGCCTTCCATTTAGGTGACCTGATTTGCTCCCTCCCTTCATCCGTGTCCTAAAGCTTTGGTATTGGTTCCCACAAGTAAGGATGACGCCGTGGACCGGACACACCTATGTTGGAGAAAACAGAATTTATGTTTACCTGATAAATTACTTTCTCCAACGGTGTGTCCGGTCCACGGCCCGCCCTGGTTTTTTAATCAGGTCTGATAATTTATTTTCTTTAACTACAGTCACCACGGTGGTATATGGTTTCTCCTATGCAAATATTCCTCCTTAACGTCGGTCGAATGACTGGGGTAGGCGGAGCCTAGGAGGGATCATGTGACCAGCTTTGCTGGGCTCTTTGCCATTTCCTGTTGGGGAAGAGAATATCCCATAAGTAAGGATGACGCCGTGGACCGGACACACCGTTGGAGAAAGTAATTTATCAGGTAAACATAAATTCTGTTTTTTTGTCTTTAAAAACATTATCACCAGAGGATTCTGTCGAGGGGTAAGTTATGCCGACTAACTCTCACCACGTGTCAGACCCTTTGACTCCCGCTTCAGGGAACCACGCTCAAATGGCGCCAAGTACATCAAGGGCGCCCATAGCGTTTATTTTACCAGAGGATTCTGTTGAGGGGGAAGTTATGCCGACTAACTCTCCCCACGTGTCAGACTCTTCGACTCCCGCTTCAGGGACTCGCGCTCAAATGGCGCCAGGTGTTGAGAACTGGGAGGCGGATTTTCTAAGTCGTCAGACTTTTCATCCGGGGAAGTTGGAATTCCCTCCGGAGGTCTTTGCACAAGATCAAGCAGGAGAGTGCTTGGTGTTTTTGTCAGCGCCTGCGTGGCCACGCAGGACCTGGTATGCAGATCTGGTGGACAATGTCATCCTTTCCATCATGGTCTCTGCTTCTGAGACAGGACCCTCTACCTCAGGGTCCTTTCAACCATCTAAATTAAACTTCTCTGAGATGGACTGCCTGGAGACTGAACGCTTGATATTATCAAAGCATGGCTTCTCAGAGTCAGTCATTGATACCTTAATACAGGCATGAAAGCCTGTCACTAGGAAAATTTAACATAGATATGGCATAAATATCTTATTGGTATGAATCCAAGGGTTACTCATGGAGTAAAGTCAGGATTCCCAGGATACTATATTTTCTCCAAGATGATTTTGAGAAAAGGGTTGTCAGCTAGGGACAGATTTCTACTCTTTTCTTTTGCACAAGCGTCTGGCAGATACTCCAGACGTTCAGGCTTTGGTTAGAACCAAGCCTGTGTTTAAACCTGTTGCTCCGCCATGGAGCTTAAACCTGATTATTAAGGTTCTTCAAGGAGTTCCGTTTGAACCTCTTCACTCCATAGATATCAAACTTTTTATCTTGGAAAGTTCCTTTTTGGTAGCTATTTCCTTGGCTCGTAGAGTCTCTGAGTTATCTGCTTTACAATGTGATTCTCCTTATCTGGTCCTCCGTACGGATAAGGTAGTCCTGCGTATCAAACCTGTTTTTTTTTTTTTTTTACCTAAGGTGGTATCTAACAAGAATATCACTCAAGAGAGTGTTGTTCCATTCTTGTATCCTAATCCTTCTTCAAAGAAGGAACGTCTATTACACAATTTGGACGTGGTTCGTGCTTTAAAGTTTTACTTACAAGCTACTTCAGATTTTCATCAAACATTTACTTTGTTTGTTGTCTACTCTGGACAGAGGAGAGGTCAAAAGACTTCAGCAACCTCTTTCTTTTTGATTAAAAAGCATAATTCGTTTAGCTTATAAGACTGCTGGACAGCAGCCTCCTGAAGGGATTACAGCTCATTCTAATAGAGCTGTGGCTTTCACTTGGGCCTTTTTAAAATGAGGTTTCTGTTGAACAGATTTACAAGATGGCGTCTTGGTCTGCGCTTCATACTTTGCTTCTTCGGAGGCTATTTTTGGGGGAGAGGTTTTTTTTTTTTGTTTTTTTTTCAGGCAGTGGTACTTTCCGTTAAAGTACCTGCCTTGTCCCTCCCTTCATCCGTGTACTTTAGCTTTGGTATTGGTATCCCATAAGTAATGGATCATCCGTGGACTGGATACACTTAACAAGAGAAAACATAATTTATGCTTACCTGATGAATTTATTTCTCTTGTAGTGTATCCAGTCCACGGCCGGCCCTGTCATTTTAAGGCAGGTCATTTTTTTCATTTAAACTACAGTCACCACTGCACCCTATGGTTTTTCCTTTCTCTGCATGTTTTCGGTCGAATAACTGGATATGGCAGTTAGGGGAGGAGCTATATAGCAGCTCTGCTGTGGGTGGACTCTTGCAACTTCCTGTTGGGAAGGAGAATATCCCATAAGTAATGGATGATCCGTGGACTGGATACACTACAAGAGAAATAAATTAATCAGATAAGCATAAATTATGTTTTTTGTATATAAAATTGGTTTTGGTCTTTGAAACCACAACCCATTAAACTGGGCTGAGTATGCATATAAATCAGATCTCCTCCTTATTTTATCACTTGCTCTACACACACGATTCCTTATCTTTGTGTCTATGCCATAGCCCGAAACTTTGAGAGAACTAAAAATTAAATTTTTTTTACTAATCATAACTCCCACTTAAAGTGAAATTTCTTCTGCTGGCTTTGTTTAAACAGCTTTTCTGTAGTCAATACAAGTGTAGAAACTTTCAGCATAGGTAGGGATACCGTAGGCAAAATAGTCTATTTCAAATGCTGAAATGAAGGTAAAGTTACCATTTGTAAACTATTTAATACACTCCAGCAGATAAAATGTATAATTGGGAACTTGAAGGGGAGAAAAATGGGGTTCCCTGTCCCTTTTTTAAGAATTGTAAGGAACTGTAAGCAAATATCAAGTTTATTAAAGAAAATAAACACCTCCACCCTTTCCTTTATTTGTGACCTAAAATCTTTTTGTTCGCCTTTTTTTTTTTTTTTTTTTTTTTTTTTTTTTTTTCCCCTCTTCAAAAATCAATAATTTTGAAAATGACATACCTGTTTTCTCCAACATAGGTGTGTCCGGTCCACGGCGTCATCCTTACTTGTGGGATATTCTCTTCCCCAACAGGAAATGGCAAAGAGCCCAGCAAAGCTGGTCACATGATCCCTCCTAGGCTCCGCCTACCCCAGTCATTCTCTTTGCCGTTGTACAGGCAACATCTCCACGGAGATGGCTTAGAGTTTTTTAGTGTTTAACTGTAGTTTTTATTATTCAATCAAGAGTTTGTTATTTTGAAATAGTGCTGGTATGTACTATTTACTCAGAAACAGAAAAGAGATGAAGATTTCTGTTTGTATGAGGAAAATGATTTTAGCAACCGTCACTAAAATCCATGGCTGTTCCACACAGGACTGTTGAGAGCAATTAACTTCAGTTGGGGGAACAGTGAGCAGTCTCTTGCTGCTTGAGGTATGACACATTCTAACAAGACGATGTAATGCTGGAAGCTGTCATTTTCCCTCTGGGATCCGGTAAGCCATGTTTATTACGATTGTAAATAAGGGCTTCAAAAAGGGCTTATTAAGACTGTAGACTTTTTTTGGGCTAAATCGATTGATTATTAACACATATTTAGCCTTGAGGAATCATTTTATCTGGGTATTTTGATATAATAATATCGGCAGGCACTGTTTTAGACACCTTATTCTTTAGGGGCTTTCCCAAAGCATAGGCAGAGCCTCATTTTCGCGCCGGTGTTGCGCACTTGTTTTTGAGAGGCATGGCATGCAGTCGCATGTGAGAGGAGCTCTGATACTTAGAAAAGACTTTCTGAAGGCGTCATTTGGTATCGTATTCCCCTTGGGGCTTGGTTGGGTCTCAGCAAAGCAGATACCAGGGACTGTAAAGGGGTTAAAGTTCAAAACGGCTCCGGTTCCGTTATTTTAAGGGTTAAAGCTTCCAAATTTGGTGTGCAATACTTTTAAGGCTTTAAGACACTGTGGTGAAAATTTGGTGAATTTTGAACAATTCCTTCATGTTTTTTCGCATTTGCAGTAAAAAAGTGTGTTCAGTTTAAAATTTCAATGCTCTCAAGGCTTGGCCTCAGCTAGCGAGGGCCAAGTTCATACGGTTTCAATCAGACAACATGACAACTGTTGCGTACATCAACCATCAGGGGGGAACAAGGAGTTCCCTGGCGATGGAAGAAGTGACCAAAATCATTCTATGGGCGGAGTCTCACTCCTGCCACCTGTCTGCTATCCACATCCCAGGAGTGGAAAATTGGGAAGCGGATTTTCTGAGTCGTCAGACATTGCATCCGGGGGAGTGGGAACTCCATCCGGAAATCTTTGCCCAAGTCACTCAGCTGTGGGGCATTCCAGACATGGATCTGATGGCCTCTCGTCAGAACTTCAAAGTTCCTTGCTACGGGTCCAGATCCAGGGATCCCAAGGCGGCTCTAGTGGATGCACTAGTAGCACCTTGGACCTTCAAACTAGCTTATGTGTTCCCGCCGTTTCCTCTCATCCCCAGGCTGGTAGCCAGGATCAATCAGGAGAGGGCGTCGGTGATCTTGATAGCTCCTGCGTGGCCACGCAGGACTTGGTATGCAGATCTGGTGAATATGTCATCGGCTCCTCCTTGGAAGCTACCTTTGAGACGAGACCTTCTTGTTCAGGGTCCGTTCGAACATCCGAATCTGGTTTCACTCCAGCTGACTGCTTGGAGATTGAACGCTTGATCTTATCGAAGCGAGGGTTCTCAGATTCTGTTATCGATACTCTTGTTCAGGCCAGAAAGCCTGTAACTAGAAAGATTTACCACAAAATTTGGAAAAAATATATCTGTTGGTGTGAATCTAAAGGATTCCCTTGGGACAAGGTTAAGATTCCTAGGATTCTATCCTTCCTTCAAGAAGGATTGGAAAAAGGATTATCTGCAAGTTCCCTGAAGGGACAGATTTCTGCCTTGTCTGTGTTACTTCACAAAAAGCTGGCCGCTGTGCCAGATGTTCAAGCCTTTGTTCAGGCTCTGGTCAGAATCAAGCCTGTTTACAAACCTTTGACTCCTCCTTGGAGTCTCAATTTAGTTCTTTCAGTTCTTCAGGGGGTTCCGTTTGAACCCTTGCATTCCGTTGATATTAAGTTATTATCTTGGAAAGTTTTGTTTTTAGTTGCAATTTCTTCTGCTAGAAGAGTTTCAGAATTATCTGCTCTGCAGTGTTCTCCTCCTTATCTGGTGTTCCATGCAGATAAGGTGGTTTTACGTACTAAACCTGGTTTTCTTCCAAAAGTTGTTTCTAACAAAAACATTAACCAGGAGATTATCGTACCTTCTCTATGTCCGAAACCAGTTTCAAAGAAGGAACGTTTGTTGCACAATTTGGATGTTGTTCGCGCTCTAAAATTCTATTTAGATGCTACAAAGGATTTTAGACAAACATCTTCCTTGTTTGTTGTTTATTCCGGTAAAAGGAGAGGTCAAAAAGCAACTTCTACCTCTCTCTCTTTTTGGATTAAAAGCATCATCAGATTGGCTTACGAGACTGCCGGACGGCAGCCTCCCGAAAGAATCACAGCTCATTCCACTAGGGCTGTGGCTTCCACATGGGCCTTCAAGAACGAGGCTTCTGTTGATCAGATATGTAGGGCAGCGACTTGGTCTTCACTGCACACTTTTACCAAATTTTACAAGTTTGATACTTTTGCTTCTTCTGAGGCTATTTTTGGGAGAAAGGTTTTGCAAGCCGTGGTGCCTTCCATTTAGGTGACCTGATTTGCTCCCTCCCTTCATCCGTGTCCTAAAGCTTTGGTATTGGTTCCCACAAGTAAGGATGACGCCGTGGACCGGACACACCTATGTTGGAGAAAACAGAATTTATGTTTACCTGATAAATTACTTTCTCCAACGGTGTGTCCGGTCCACGGCCCGCCCTGGTTTTTTTAATCAGGTCTGATAATTTATTTTCTTTAACTACAGTCACCACGGTACCATATGGTTTCTCCTATGCAAATATTCCTCCTTAACGTCGGTCGAATGACTGGGGTAGGCGGAGCCTAGGAGGGATCATGTGACCAGCTTTGCTGGGCTCTTTGCCATTTCCTGTTGGGGAAGAGAATATCCCACAAGTAAGGATGACGCCGTGGACCGGACACACCGTTGGAGAAAGTAATTTATCAGGTAAACATAAATTCTGTTTTTTAGGAAGTAAAGTAACCTCAGCAGTTTGGAATATAAAGTGTTTACATTTGTTTAGCTTATACATAATGTAGTATGTCTTTGGAAGCAGATTGGTTTTGGCAGGCTTCTTGTAATTTTACTGAAAAGATTTTTAATTCTTCCCATTTGTCAATTTACTTTAGGTAAAAGAAGATACAACATTAAATTATGGAAAACCTTCACAGACTGCTTTAATTGTTTGCCGATAGCTGCTATAGTAGATGAGAAGATCTTTTGTTGTCATGGAGGCAAGTATCATTCTCCTCAACCTTAGTGTATTTTTTTTTTTTTGTGGATTTTATATTTTACAACTAAATGCTAATGTGTTTTCTATAGGTTTGTCTCCAGACTTGCAGTCAATGGAACAAATAAGGAGAATTATGCGTCCTACTGATGTTCCAGACCAGGGACTTTTGTGTGACTTACTCTGGTCTGACCCTGATAAAGATGTCCTAGGGTGGGGTGAAAATGACAGAGGTGTATCCTTCACTTTTGGAGCTGAAGTTGTTGCAAAGTTTCTTCACAAACATGACTTGGATCTTATTTGTAGAGCTCATCAGGTAATGTGCAACTACATGATGTTAAAGGGACAGTGTACTTTAAATTATTCTACTCTTTAATGTATTTCCAACTTGCTGGCGTTTACATTGTTTGCAAATTAAACTCTTTGATTTTATTATTTGAAATAGCTGTTGAAACTACCATCTATACTAAACCATTTCAGCACTGCATTATTGATTTATAGAAAAGCTATGTAAACGAGAAGTAGCAGAAAAGTCACTCGCCCAATGAGAGAAAGTGCTAGTTAATTTTCAGTTGCTCAAGTTTCAATTTTAAAGTTATCTGCATTGTTGAAAATATTAAAGCTGCCTTGTCAGTACTGTGAGGTCCCTCAAATAATTTTTAGAAAGGTAAATTTTAGCTTGGAAACTCTAGCTATGCAGAGTTCTGCATTTGAAAGAGGGACATGTTGCAATAACATGCTCAATAAACGCTCCCAAAGATTTAACATGATTTCTCTCTTAGGCCCTTTGTTTATACAGACAGAGATAAGAAGGCTTGTATATATTGAGAGAAAAATTAAGATCTGCTATCCTTGCAAGCTCAGCCATTTTAATGGTTCAATGATCAAAACCAGTTATTTCATATACAAAGAACCTAAAGGAACAAGTTTTATTCCAGCTCCAAATTAAATTATAATTAGTCATTGGAAACCCTATAATGGTAAACCATTTTCTTTCCTAAGATATGGAGAGTCCACAACGTCATTCAATTACTAGTGGGAATATTACTCCTGGCCAGCAGGAGGAGTCAGAGAGCACCACAGCAAAGATGTTAATTGTCACTCCCCTACCCATAATCCCCAGTCATTCTCTTTGCCTCTGTTAATGAAGGAGAAGTTTGGTGTCTGAAGAAATGAATTCGTTTTTCGGTTACTTTTCCCTGCAAGCAAGGATTTGGGTTTAGCTGAGTCCACGTCAATCTCTTCAGTAGAGTAATGGTGGCTTTTAAGCTGTTAAAAACAAAAGGACTACCTCACAACTTCCTAACACATTGCTACCCATGGTACAGAAAGCCAGAGTTGGTTACTTTGTTCTTTCTTTTTTTCAGGTCTCTGTAAGGAGTATATGTCCTTTCATGCCTTGTGAGCTGTCTTCCTGCCGGACAGCTAGACTGCAGGTTAGTGCTTTTGTCTTCTAGGTCTTGGAGACTTGCACTTCAGAAGAATGTCATATGCAGTAGATGGGGACATTTTTAAAATACTTTACAGGATTTTCTTTGGCAGTGGACAGGCAAAATTATGTATGTTGAGACTAGAGGTTAATCTTCCCTTTTCTCTTGCAAGGTGTATCCAGTCCACGGATTCATCCTTTACTTGTGGGATATTCTCCTTCCCTACAGGAAGTGGCAAAGAGCACCATATAGCTCCCCCTCTAGCTCCACCCCCCAGTCATTCTCTTTGCCGGCTCTAAGCACTAGGGTCTCTCTCGGGAGAGTAAAGTGAATGTGGTGTTAGAATTGTAGTTTTTATTATGTGAATCCAAGGGTTACTCATGGAGTAAGATTAGGATTCCCAGGATATTGTCTTTCCTCCAAGAAGGATTGGAGAAAGGATTGTCAGCTAGTTCCTTAAAGGGACAGCTATCTGCTCTGTCTATCCTTTTACACAAGCGTCTGGCAGAGGTACCAGACGTTCAAGCGTTTGCTCAGGCTTTAGTCAGAATCAAGCCTGTCTATAAACCCGTGGCTCCGCCATGGAGTCTAAATCTAGTTCTTTCAGTTCTTCAAGGGGTTCCGTTTGAACCTTTACATTCCATAGATATTAAGTTGTT
>NC_069500.1:348428456-348449459 GCF_027579735.1 Bombina bombina
CATTGTGTAGAAGACCTGTTAAAAATGGGAGTGATTCATCCTGTTCCATTAGGAGAACAAGGGATGGGGTTCTACTCCAATCTGTTCATAGTTCCCAAAAAAGAGGGAACGTTCAGACCAATCTTAGATCTCAAGATCTTAAACAAGTTTCTCAAGGTTCCATCGTTCAAAATGGAAACCATTCGAACAATTCTTCCTTCCATCCAGGAAGGTCAATTCATGACCACGGTGGATTTAAAGGATGCGTATCTACATATTCCTATCCACAAGGAACATCATCGGTTCCTAAGGTTCGCATTCCTGGACAAGCATTACCAGTTCGTGGCGCTTCCTTTCGGATTAGCCACTGCTCCAAGGATTTTCACAAAGGTACTAGGGTCCCTTCTAGCGGTACTAAGACCAAGGGGCATTGCAGTAGTTCCTTACTTGGACGACATTCTGATTCAAGCGTCGTCCCTTCCTCAAGCAAAGGCTCACACGGACATAGTCCTGGCCTTTCTCAGATCTCACGGATGGAAAGTGAACGTGGAAAAGAGTTCTCTATCTCCGTCGACAAGGGTTCCCTTCTTGGGAACAATAATAGACTCCTTAGAAATGAGGATTTTTCTGACAGAGGCCAGAAAAACAAAACTTCTAAACTCTTGTCAAACACTTCATTCCGTTCCTCTTCCTTCCATAGCGCAGTGCATGGAAGTAATAGGTTTGATGGTAGCGGCAATGGACATAGTTCCTTTTGCGCGCATTCATCTAAGACCATTACAACTGTGCATGCTCAGTCAGTGGAATGGGGACTATACAGACTTGTCTCCGAAGATACAAGTAAATCAGAGGACCAGAGACTCACTCCGTTGGTGGCTGTCCCTGGACAACCTGTCACAAGGGATGACCTTCCGCAGACCAGAGTGGGTCATTGTCACGACAGACGCCAGTCTGATGGGCTGGGGCGCGGTCTGGGGACCCCTGAAAGCTCAGGGTCTTTGGTCTCGGGAAGAATCTCTTCTACCGATAAATATTCTGGAACTGAGAGCGATATTCAATGCTCTCAAGGCTTGGCCTCAGCTAGCAAAGGCCAAGTTCATACGGTTTCAATCAGACAACATGACGACTGTTGCGTACATCAACCATCAGGGGGGAACAAGGAGTTCCCTGGCGATGGAAGAAGTGACCAAAATCATTCAATGGGCGGAGACTCACTCCTGCCACCTGTCTGCAATCCACATCCCAGGAGTGGAATATTGGGAAGCGGATTTTCTGAGTCGTCAGACATTACATCCGGGGGAGTGGGAACTCCATCCGGAAATCTTTGCCCAAATTACTCAACTGTGGGGCATTCCAGACATGGATCTGATGGCCTCTCGTCAGAACTTCAAGGTTCCTTGCTACGGGTCCAGATCCAGGGATCCCAAGGCGACTAGTAGATGCACTAGTAGCACCTTGGACCTTCAAACTAGCTTATGTATTCCCGCCGTTTCCTCTCATCCCCAGGCTGGTAGCCAGGATCAATCAGGAGAGGGCGTCGGTGATCTTGATAGCTCCTGCGTGGCCACGCAGGACTTGGTATGCAGATCTGGTGAATATGTCATCGGCTCCACCATGGAAGCTACCTTTGAGACGAGACCTTCTTGTTCAAGGTCCGTTCGAACATCCGAATCTGGTCTCACTCCAGCTGACTGCTTGGAGATTGAACGCTTGATCTTATCAAAACGAGGGTTCTCAGATTCTGTTATGGATACTCTTGTTCAGGCCAGAAAGCCTGTAACTAGAAAAATTTACCACAAAATATGGAAAAAATATATCTGTTGGTGTGAATCTAAAGGATTCCCTTGGGACAAGGTAAAGATTCCTAAGATTCTATCCTTTCTTCAAGAAGGATTGGAGAAAGGATTATCTGCAAGTTCCTTGAAGGGACAGATTTCTGCCTTGTCTGTGTTACTTCACAAAAAGCTGGCAGCTGTGCCAGATGTTCAAGCCTTTGTTCAGGCTCTGGTTAGAATCAAGCCTGTTTACAAACCTTTGACTCCTCCTTGGAGTCTCAACTTAGTTCTTTCAGTTCTTCAGGGGGTTCCGTTTGAACCCTTACATTCCGTTGATATTAAGTTATTATCTTGGAAAGTTTTGTTTTTGGTTGCAATTTCTTCTGCTAGAAGAGTTTCAGAATTATCTGCTCTGCAGTGTTCTCCTCCTTATCTGGTGTTCCATGCAGATAAGGTGGTTTTACGTACTAAACCTGGTTTTCTTCCAAAAGTTGTTTCTAACAAAAACATTAACCAGGAGATAGTCGTGCCTTCTTTGTGTCCGAAACCAGTTTCGAAGAAGGAACGTTTGTTGCACAATTTGGATGTTGTTCGCGCTCTAAAATTCTATTTAGATGCTACAAAGGATTTTAGACAAACCTCTTCCTTGTTTGTTGTTTATTCTGGTAAAAGGAGAGGTCAAAAAGCAACTTCTACCTCTCTCTCTTTTTGGATTAAAAGCATCATCAGATTGGCTTATGTGACTGCCGGACGGCAGCCTCCTGAAAGAATCACAGCTCATTCCACTAGGGCCGTGGCTTCCACATGGGCCTTCAAGAACGAGGCTTCTGTTGATCAGATATGTAAGGCAGCGACTTGGTCTTCACTGCACACTTTTACTAAATTTTACAAATTTGATACTTTTGCTTCTTCTGAGGCTATTTTTGGGAGAAAGGTTTTGCAAGCCGTGGTGCCTTCCATCTAGGTGACCTGATTTGCTCCCTCCCATCATCCGTGTCCTAAAGCTTTGGTATTGGTTCCCACAAGTAAGGATGACGCCGTGGACCGGACACACCTATGTTGGAGAAAACAGAATTTATGTTTACCTGATAAATTACTTTCTCCAACGGTGTGTCCGGTCCACGGCCCGCCCTGGTTTTTTAATCAGGTCTGATAATTTATTTTCTTTAACTACAGTCACCACGGTATCATATGGTTTCTCCTATGCAAATATTCCTCCTTAACGTCGGTCGAATGACTGGGGTAGGCGGAGCCTAGGAGGGATCATGTGACCAGCTTTGCTGGGCTCTTTGCCATTTCCTGTTGGGGAAGAGAATATCCCACAAGTAAGGATGACGCCGTGGACCGGACACACCGTTGGAGAAAGTAATTTATCAGGTAAACATAAATTCTGTTTTTCTGTGACACTCTAAGCTATGGTTGGGCACTTTTATATAAAGTTCTAAATATATGTGTTTAAACATTTATTTGCCTTGATTCAGGATGTTCAACGTTCCTTATTTTCAGTCAGTTTCATATTTGGGATAATGCATATGAATAATTATTTATTTATAAAATATTTTACCAGGAAGGATACATTGAGATTTCTCTCGTTTTCAAGTATGTCCTTGAAAAAGTCAATTTTTTCTTAACTTAAAATTTGACTTTTTTTCCTGTGGGCTGTTAGGCTCGCGGGGGCTGAAAATGCTTCATTTTATTGCATCATTCTTGGCGCGGACTTTCTTGGCGCAAAAATTTTCTTGTCATTTCCGGCGTCATACGTGTCGCCGGAAGTTGCGTCATTTTTTTGACGTTTTTGCGGCAAAAAATGTCGGCGTTACCGGATGTGGCGCCATTTTTTGCGCCAAAAGCATTTAGGCGCCAAATAATGTGGGCGGCTTTTTTGGCGCTAAAAAATTCGAGCATCATTGTTGTCTCCACAATATTTAAGTCTCATTATTTATTGCTTCTGGTTGCTAGAAGCTTGTTCATTGGCATTTTTTTCCCCATTCCTGAAACTGTCATTTAAGGAATTTGATCAATTTTGCTTTATATGTTGTTTTTTCTATTACATATTGCAAGATGTCTCCAATGGACTCAGAAGCCACTTTTGGAAAAACGCTTAACTGAGTTTCAGTTCTACCAAAGCTAAGTTCATTTATTTTAAATGTTATAAATGTTTATCTTTAGCTATGGTTTGTAATAAGATATTATGTTATACTTTTACATGCGGAATCCATTAGTATTTATGCTTTATATATTTTCTTTTCTTACAAGAAATATTTTTCTGATTCTATGTTAAAGGCTTTGTCTGACTTCGTGCCTTCTAATAAAATTTTTAGGTCTTTTTCACTTCTTTTTTAATTATTGAAGTTTCAAATGACCAACAACATACTGATTTATCCTTCTCTGATGTTTTTTTCAGAAATTTTCTTCATCAGATATTGACACTAACAAATCTACTTTTTTTTATTATTTTTCAATTATTAAAGTACATTTGTTCTTTGTTGAAAAGGTGTTGATTATTTTGGATATTAAGGTAACTAGTTCTTTAAGACTAGCTGACATTATTTCTGCTTATTTATTTCTTTAGAGGTTTTCTTTCCAATTCCCTATACTAGGGAATGGAATAGGCTGAGAATTTTCTTTTATTCCTTCTTCAAAGGTTTTAAACTATATTCTTTGCCAGCAGTTAAATTCAATTTGGAGGGTTCTCCAATTTATTGGGGCTATCTCTAATTCTACTAATTATGCTATTGTTTCTATAGCAAAATAGTATTTATTTTCCTTTAGATAGTTGTATCTTATTTATGGAAAATTATTTAGTTTCAGGTACTTTTCTTGGTCCTGTGATTTATTTGGATATTGCAATTGCTTCATTTTCTCTGTTTACTTTAAGATCAAGTATCAGATTATGATTTATTTTAGCATTGTTAAAGGGACACTCAAGTCAAAATTAAACTTCATGATTCAGATACAGCATGCAATTTTAAACAACTTTCCAATTTACTTCAATTAACAAAAAGTGCACAGTCTTTTTATATTTACACTTTTTGAGTCACCAACTCCTACTGAGCATGTGCAAGAATTCACTACATATACGTATATGCATTTGTGATTGGCTGATGGCTGTCACATGATACAGGGAGAGTGGAAATAGACATAACTTTGCAATTTATTTAACAAAAATCTACTACTCATTTGAAGATCAGACTAAGTGCTATTGCATTGTCTTATCATGCATTTGTTGATTATGCAAATCTACTGTATTGACTGGTCCTTTAAGGGACAACATTTACTAGACTAGGTGCTGTTGCATTTGTCTTGTTGTTTTGCATTTATTGATTATGCAAGTCCTCTGTATTGGCTGGTCCTTTAAACTGGGCTATCATGCTTATAATTTCATTTGTGTCTATTTTATTGAATATTTTCGCAAATGAGGGTTAATCTATGTCTTTAGCTTTTTTAGCTAGAAGAATTTTGTGATTTAAAAAAAAAAAAAAAAAATTTTTTTTTTCCATATTTCTTTTGTTCTAAGATAATCAATTATTTGTTTTATAATTGGATTCAATTCTTAACTGTTACTCTGGGCTTCAAGGTTGAGTTCTAAGACTAAAACTTTAAGCTTATACTAGTTTGGTTGTTCTTATTAAGGAACGAATTCCTGAGTTCTTTCCCAAGTAACATGTCTATAATTGGAGTTCGAAATCGGCTCCCTAATTTTGCGATGTACGTGCCGTATTCCAGCTTGGCTGGTAAGGGGCAGGTTAAGGCTTCTTTGAAATTTATTTTGTCCAAAATTTCTTTGATTTTATTCAAGCAAGGCTAACACTTTCTTTAACTGTTTCTGTCCTATATATTTTGGGTACTGTTGAAGCATGGCTGGGCACCCATGGGGTTCAAGTGCTGCTCAGACCTGGAATCTTCTGGGGTATTTCTTCCAGTTTCTTTTGAGGAACCGGGTTTTGGAGATGTATTCAAACTATTTTGCCTTTTTATGGTCTTTGATAGCATTATTTGTTTTCATTAGATACAATAAATGCATATTTTCATTTTTCTGTTTTCATTCAGATTATTTTCTGAGGATGCGGAATCTCATATGATTCACTTACTCTTCAGGACATAGTTAGAGGATCTTCTTTTCTAAAGCTCTTGATTCCTCACACAAGGGTCATCTTTTTTAGGTTTCCAGATAGTTTGTGTCACTGTCTTTGTCTCTATCAGACAAGGGATAATGTTATTGGGTTCCGTCTTTCGGTACCTTTAGTCTCTATTATTTCCTTCAGTTGCTATGTCTTATGGCCACAGCATTTGGATTCAATTCCCTTTGCTCATTTTCTCTAGAAAGAACCTTTCCAGTCTTTTATAAGTGTTGTTTCTTCAAGATCATGGTTGGAGGATCAATTTACCAAAAAGTTCGTTTTGATTCCTCAGACAAGGGTAACCTTTTTAGGTTTCCTGATGAATTCAGTGTTCTTGATTCTGTCTCTGACGGACAAGAGGCGTCTGAAATTGGTTTCAGCTTATCGAAACCTTCAGTCTCAATCATTCCCTTCGGTAGCCTTATGCATGGAAATTCTAGGTCTTATGACTGCTGCATTGGATGCGATTCCCTTTGCTCGTTTTCACATGCAACCTCTTCAGCTCTGTATGCTGAACCAGTGGTGCAGGGATTATACAAAGATATCTCAATATCTTTAAAACCGACTGTTCGACACTCTCTGATGTGGTGGACAGATCACCATCGTTTAGTTCAGGGGGCTTCTTTTTGTTCCTCCAACCTAGACTGTGATCTCAACAGATGCAAATCTGACAGGTTGGGGAGCTGTATGGGGGTTTCTGACAGCACAAGGGGTTTGGAAATCTCAGGAGGTGAGATTACCAATCAACATTTTTGGGACTCCGTGCAATTTTCAGAGCTCTTCAGTCGTGGCCTCTTCTAAAGAGAGAGTCGTTCATTTATTTCTAGACGGACAATGTCACAACCGTGGCATATGTCAATCATCAAGGAGGAACTCACAGTCCTCTGGCTATGAAAGTCTCTCGAATACTTGTATGGGCGGAATCCAGCTCCTGTCTAATTTCTGCGGTTCATATCCCAGGTATAGACAATTGGGAAGCGGATTATCTCAGTCGCCAAACACTACATCCGGGCGAATGGTTTCTTCACCCAGAGGTATTTCTTCAGATTGTTCAAATATGGGGTCTTCCAGAAATAGATCTGATGGCTTCTCATCTAAACAAGAAGCTTCCCAGGTATCTGTCCAGATCCAGGGATCCTCAGGCGGAAGCAGTGGATGCATTGTCACTTCCTTGGAAGTGTCATCCTGCTTATATCTTTCCGCCTATAGTTATTTTTCCAAGATTCTAAGGAACGTTCGTTTATTCTGCTGGTGGCTCCAGCATGGCCTCACAGGTTTTGGTATGCGGATCTTGTCCGGATGGCCACTTGCCAACCGTGGACTCTTCCGTTAAGACCAGACCTATCGCATGGTCCTTTTTTCCATCAGGTTCTCAAATCCTTAAATTTGAAGGTATGGAGATTGAACACTTGATTCTCAATCATAGAGGTTTCTCTGACTCTGTGATTAATACTATGTTACAGGCTCGTAAAACTGTATCTAGGAAGATATATTATCGAGTCTGGAAGATTTTCATTTCTTGGTGTTTTTCTCATTTTTCTTGGCATTCTTTTAGAATTCCTAGAATTTTACAGTTTCTTCAGGATGGTTTGGATAAGGTTTGTCTGCAAGTTCCTTGAAAGGTCAAATCTCTGCTCTTTCTGTTCTTTTTTTTTCACAGAAAGATTGCTAGTCTTCCTGATATTCATTGTTTTGTACAAGCTTTGGCTCGTATAAAACCTGTTAAGTCAATCTCTCCTCCTTGGAGTTTGAATTTGGTTCTGGGGGCTCTTCAAGCTCCTCCGTTTGAACCTATGCATTCGCTGGACATTAAATTACTTTCTTGGAAAGTTTTGTTTCTTTTGGCAATCTCTTCTGCTAGAAGAGTTTCTGAATTATCTGCTCTTTCTTGTGAGTCTCCTTTTCTGATTTTTCATCAGGATAAGGCGGTGTTGCGAACTTCCTTTAAATTTTTACCTAAGGTTGTGAATTCTAACAACATTAGTAGAGAAATTGTGGTTCCTTCATTGTATCCTAAGAATTCTAAGGAAAACTCGTTGCATTCTTTGGATGTAGTTAGAGCTTTGAAATATTATGTTGAAGCTACTAAGGATTTCCGAAAGACTTCTAGTCTATTTGTTATCTTTTCCGGTTCTAGGAAAGGTCAGAAGGCTTCTGCCATTTCTTTGGCATCTTGGTTAAAATCTTTGTTTCATCATGCCTATGTCGAGTCGGGTAAAACTCCGCCTCAAAGGATTACAGCTCATTCTACTAGGTCAGTTTCTACTTCCTGGGCGTATAGGAATGAAGTTTCAGTTGTAAAGATTTGCAAAGCAGCCACTTGGTCGTCTTTGCATACTTTTACTAAATTCTACCATTTTGATGTGTTTTCTTCTTCTGAAGCAGTTTTTGGTAGAAAAGTACTTCAGGCAGCTGTTTCAGTTTGATTCTTCTGCTTATATTTTCAGTTTTTTTCATTATAAGATTTAAACTTTGTTTGGGGTGTGGATTATTTTTCAGCGGAATTGGCTGTCTTTATTTTATCCCTCCCTCTCTAGTGACTCTTGCGTGGAAGATCCACATCTTGGGTAGTCATTATCCCATACGTCACTAGCTCATGGACTCTTGCTAATTACATGAAAGAAAAACATAATTTATGTAAGAACTTACCTGATAAATTCATTTCTTTCATATTAGGAATGTATATCCCATACGTCACTAGCTCATGGACTCTTGCTAATATGAAAGAAATGAATTTATCAGGTAAGTTCTTACATAAATTGTTTTTCTTTCATGTAATTAGCAAGAGTCCATGAGCTAGTGACGTATGGGATATACATTCCTACCAGGAGGGGCAAAGTTTCCCAAACCTCAAAATGCCTATAAATACACCCCTCACCACACCCACAATTCAGTTTAACGAATAGCCAAGAAGTGGGGTGATAAAAAAGTGCGAAAGCATATTAAATAAGGAATTGGAATAATTGTGCTTTATACAAAAATCATAACCACCCCAAAAAAAGGGCGGGCCTCATGGACTCTTGCTAATATGAAAGAAATGAATTTATCAGGTAAGTTCTTACATAAATTATGTTTTCTTTCATGTAATTAGCAAGAGACCATGAACTAGTGACGTATGGGATAATGATTACCCAAGATGTGGATCTTTCCACGCAAGAGTCACTAGAGAGGGAGGGATAAAATAAAGACAGCCAATTCCTGCTGAAAATAATCCACACCCAAAATAAAGTTTAATGAAAATCATAAGCAGAAGATTCAAACTGAAACCGCTGCCGGAAGTACTTTTCTACCAAAAACTGCTTCAGAAGAAGAAAATACATCAAAATGGTAGAATTTAGTAAAAGTATGCAAAGAGGACCAAGTTGCTGCTTTGCAAATCTGATCAATCGAAGCTTCATTCCTAAACGCCCAGGAAGTAGAAACTGACCTAGTAGAATGAGCTGTAATCCTTTGAGGCGGAGTTATACCCGACTCAACATAGGCAAGATGAATTAAAGATTTCAACCAAGATGCCAAAGAAATGGCAGAAGCTTTCTGGCCTTTTCTAGAACCAGAAAAGATAACAAATAAACTAGAAGTCTTTCGGAAAGACTTAGTAGCTTCAACATAATATTTAAAAGCT
This sequence comes from Bombina bombina, assembly GCF_027579735.1. Classification (NCBI taxonomy): domain Eukaryota; kingdom Metazoa; phylum Chordata; class Amphibia; order Anura; family Bombinatoridae; genus Bombina; species Bombina bombina. The sequence goes on from NC_069500.1 coordinate 348,437,954, forward strand.
CTAACAACATCCAAAGAATGCAATGATTTCTCCTTAGAATTCTTAGGATTAGGACATAATGAAGGAACCACAATTTCTCTACTAATGTTGTTAGAATTCACAACTTTAGGTAAAAATTCAAAAGAAGTTCGCAACACTGCCTTATCCTGATGAAAAATCAGAAAAGGAGACTCACAAGAAAGAGCAGATAATTCAGAAACTCTTCTGGCAGAAGAGATTGCCAAAAGGAACAAAACTTTCCAAGAAAGTAATTTAATGTCCAATGAATGCATAGGTTCAAACGGAGGAGCTTGAAGAGCCCCCAGAACCAAATTCAAACTCCAAGGAGGAGAAATTGACTTAATGACAGGTTTTATACGAACCAAAGCTTGTACAAAACAATGAATATCAGGAAGATTAGCAATCTTTCTGTGAAAAAGAACAGAAAGAGCAGAGATTTGTCCTTTCAAAGAACTTGCGGATAAACCTTTATCTAAACCATCCTGAAGAAACTGTAAAATTCTCTGAATTCTAAAAGAATGCCAAGAAAAATGATGAGAAAGACACCAAGAAATAAGTCTTCCAGACTCTATAATATATCTCTCTGGATACAGATTTACGAGCCTGTAACATAGTATTAATCACAGAGTCAGAGAAACCTCTTTGACCAAGAATCAAGCGTTCAATCTCCATACCTTTAAATTTAAGGATTTGAGATCCTGATGGAAAAAAGGACCTTGCGACAGAAGGTCTGGTCGTAGCGGAAGAGTCCACGGATGACAAGAGGCCATCCGGACAAGATCCGCATACCAAAACCTGTGAGGCCATGCCGGAGCTACCAGCAGAACAAACGAGCATTCCTTCAGAATCTTGGAGATTACTCTTGGAAGAAGAACTAGAGGCGGAAAGATATAAGCAGGATGATACTTCCAAGGAAGTGATAATGCATCCACTGCTTCCGCCTGAGGATCCCGGGATCTGGACAGATACCTGGGAAGTTTCTTGTTTAGATGAGACGCCATCAGATCTATTTCTGGAAGCTCCCACATTTGAACAATCTGAAGAAATACCTCTGGGTGAAGAGACCATTCGCCCGGATGCAATGTTTGGCGACTGAGATAATCCGCTTCCCAATTGTCTTTACCTGGGATATGAACCGCAGAGATTAGACAGGAGCTGGATTCCGCCCAAACCAGAATTCGAGATACTTCTTTCATAGCCAGAGGACTGTGAGTCCCTCCTTGATGATTGTTGTATGCCACAGTAGTGACATTGTCTGTCTGAAAACAAATGAACGATTCTCTCTTCAGAAGAGGCCAAGACTGAAGAGCTCTGAAAATTGCACGGAGTTCCAAAATATTGATCGGTAATCTCACCTCCTGAGATTCCCAAACTCCTTGTGCCGTCAGAGATCCCCACACAGCTCCCCAACCTGTGAGACTTGCATCTGTTGAAATTACAGTCCAGGTCGGAAGCACAAAAGAAGCCCCCTGAATTAAACGATGGTGATCTGTCCACCACGTTAGAGAGTGTCGTACAATCGGTTTTAAAGATATTAATTGAGATATCTTTGTGTAATCCTTGCACCATTGATTCAGCATACAGAGCTGAAGAGGTCGCATGTGAAAACGAGCAAAGGGGATCGCGTCCGATGCAGCAGTCATAAGACCTAGAATTTCCATGCATAAGGCTACCGAAGGGAATGATTGTGACTGAAGGTTTCGACAAGCTGAAATCAATTTTCGACGTCTCTTGTCTGTTAAAGACAGAGTCATGGACACTGAATCTATCTGGAAACCCAGAAAGGTTACCCTTGTCTGAGGAATCAATGAACTTTTTGGTGAATTGATCCTCCAACCGTGATCTTGAAGAAACAACACAAGTCGATTCGTATGAGATTCTGCTAAATGTAAAGACTGAGCAAGTACCAAGATATCGTCCAAATAAGGAAATACCACAATACCCTGTTCTCTGATTACAGACAGAAGGGCACCGAGAACCTATGTAAAAATTCTTGGAGCTGTAGCTAGGCCAAACGGCAGAGCTACAAACTGGTAATGCTTGTCCAGAAAAGAGAATCTCAGGAACTGATAATGATCTGGATGAATCGGAATATGCAGATATGCATCCTGTAAATCTATTGTGGACATAAAATGCCCTTGCTGAACAAAAGGCAAGATAGTCCTTACAGTTACCATCTTGAACGTTGGTATTCTTACATAACGATTCAATATTTTTAGATCCAGAACTGGTCTGAAGGAATTCTCCTTCTTTGGTACAATGAAGAGATTTGAATAAAACCCCATCCCCTGTTCCAGAAGTGGAACTGGCATAATTACTCCAGCCAACTCTAGATCTGAAACACAATTCAGAAATGCTTGAGCTTTCACTGGATTTACTGGGACACGGGAAAGAAAAAATCTCTTTGCAGGAGGTCTCATCTTGAAACCAATTCTGTACCCTTCTGAAACAATGTTCTGAATCCAAAGATTGTGAACAAAATTGATCCAAATTTCTTTGAAAAAACGTAACCTGCCCCCTACCAGCTGAGCTGGAATGAGGGCCGCACCTTCATGTGGACTTAGAAGCAGGCTTTGCCTTTCTAGAAGGCTTGGATTTATTCCAGACTGGAGATGGTTTCCAAACTGAAACTGCTCCTGAGGATGAAGGATCAGGCTTTTGTTCTTTGTTGAAACGAAAGGAACGAAAACGATTATTAGCCCTGTTTTTACCCTTAGAATTTTTATCCTGTGGTAAAAGTTCCTTTCCCACCAGTAACAGTTGAGATAATAGAATCCAACTGAGAACCAAATAATTTGTTACCCTGGAAAGAAATGGAAAGTAGAGTTGATTTAGAAGCCATATCAGCATTCCAAGTTTTAAGCCATAAAGCTCTTCTAGCTAAAATAGCTAGAGACATAAACCTGACATCAACTCTGATAATATCAAAAATGGCATCACAGATAAAATTATTAGCATGCTGAAGAAGAATAATAATATTATGAGAATCATGATCTGTTGTTGCGCTAAAGTCTCCAACCAAAAAGTTGAAGCTGCAGCAACATCAGCCAAAGATATAGCAGGTCTAAGAAGATTACCTGAACACAGATAAGCTTTTCTTAGAAAGGATTCAATTTTCCTATCTAAAGGATCTTTAAACGAAGTACCATCTGACGTAGGAATAGTAGTACGTTTAGCAAGGGTAGAAATAGCCCCATCGACTTTAGGGATTTTGTCCCAAAATTCTAATCTGTCAGACGGCACAGGATATAATTGCTTAAAACGTTTAGAAGGAGTAAATGAATTACCCAATTTATCCCATTCTCTGGAAATTACTTCAGAAATAGCATTAGGAACAGGAAAAACTTCTGGAATAACCACAGGAGATTTAAATACCTTATCTAAATGTTTAGAATTAGTATCAAGAGGACCAGAATCCTCTATTTCTAAAGCAATTAGTACTTCTTTAAGTAAAGAACGAATAAATTCCATTTTAAATAAATATGAAGATTTATCAGCATCAATCTCTAAGACAGAATCCTCTGAACCAGAAGTCATCAGAATCAGAATGATGATGTTCATTTAAAAATTCATCTGTAGAGAGAGAAGTTTTAAAAGTTTTTTTTATGTTTACTAAAAGGAGAAATAACAGACATAGCCTTCTTGATGGATTCAGAAACAAAATCTCTTATGTTATCAGGAACATTCTGCACCTTAGATGTTGAAGGAACTGCAACAGGCAATGGTACATTACTAAAGGAAATATTATCTGCTTTAACAAGTTTGTCATGACAATTAATACAAACAGCCGGAGGAATAGCTACCAAAAGTTTACAGCAGATACACTTAGCTTTGGTAGTTCCAGCACTAAACAGCTATTTTCCTGTAGTATCTTCTGACTCAGATGCAACGTGAGACATCTTGCAATATGTAAGAGAAAAAACAACATATAAAGCAAAATTGATCAAATTCCTTAAATGACAGTTTCAGGAATGGGAAAAAATACTAATAAACAAGCTTCTAGTAACCAGAAGCAAAGAAAAAATGAGACTGAAATAATGTGGAGACAAAAGCGACGCCCATATTTTTTGGCGCCAAATACGCCCACATTATTTGGCGCCTAAATGCTTTTTGGCGCCAAAAATGACGCCACATCCGGAACACCGACATTTTTGGCGCAAAAGGACGTCAAAAAATGACGCAACTTCAGGCGACACGTATGACGCCGGAAACAGAAAAGATTTTTTGCGCCAAAAAAGTCTGCGCCAAGAATGACGCAATAAAATGAAGCATTTTCAGCCCCCGCGAGCCTAACAGCCCACAGGGAAAAAAAAAGTCAAATTTTTAAGGTAAGAAAAAATGATTGATTTAAATGCATTATCCCAAATATGAAACTGTCTGAAAATAAGGAATGTTGAACATTCTGAGTCAAGGCAAATAAATGTTTGAATACATATATTTAGAACTTTATAAATAAAGTGCCCAACCATAGCTTAGTGTCACAGAAAATAAGACATACTTACCCCAGGACACTCATCTACATGTAGTAGAAAGCCAAACCAGTACTGAAACGAGAATCAGTAGAGTTAATGGTATATATAAGAGTATATCGTCGATCTGAAAAGGGAGGTAAGAGATGAATCTCTACGACCGATAACAGAGAACCTATGAAATAGACCCCGTAGAAGGAGATCACTGCATTCAAATAGGCAATACTCTCCTCACATCCCTCTGACATTCACTGCACGCTGAGAGGAAAACCGGGCTCCAACTTGCTGCGGAGCGCATATCAACGTAGAATCTAGCACAAACTTACTTCACCACCTCCATAGGAGGCAAAGTTTGTAAAACTGATTTGTGGGTGTGGTGAGGGGTGTATTTATAGGCATTTTGAGGTTTGGGAAACTTTGCCCCTCCTGGTAGGAATGTATATCCCATACGTCACTAGCTCATGGACTCTTGCTAATTACATGAAAGAAACATAATTTATGTAAGAACTTACCTGATAAATTCATTTCTTTCATATTAGCAAGAGTCCATGAGGCCCACCCTTTTTGTGGTGGTTATTATTTTTTTGTATAAAGCACAATTATTCAAATTCCTTATTTTTTATGCTTTCGCACTTTTTTCTTATCACCCCACTTCTTGGCTATGCGTTAAACTGAATTGTGGGTGTGGTGAGGGGTGTATTTATAGGCATTTTGAGGTTGGGGATACTTTGCCCCTCCTGGTAGGAATGTATATCCCATACGTCACTAGCTCATGGATAGATGGATAGATGGATAGAGAGATAGAGATATAGAGAGATAGAGATATAGAGAGATAGAGATATAGAGAGATAGAGATATAGAGAGATAGAGATATAGAGATATAGAGAGATAGAGATATAGAGAGATAGAGAGATAGAGAGATAGAGAGATAGAGAGATAGAGAGATAGAGAGATAGAGAGATAGAGAGATAGAGAGATAGAGAGATAGAGAGATAGAGATATAGAGAGATAGAGAGATATAGACACACACACACACACACCTACAATCTTTTAATATCTATCATTGGATTTTTTTTTTGTCACTTTTAAACATATATTTCTTCTGTTATGTGTGATCAGTCCACGGGTCATCATTACTTCTGGGATATAACTCCTCCCCAACAGGAAATGCAAGAGGATTCACCCAGCAGAGCTGCATATAGCTCCTCCCCTCTACGTCACTCCCAGTCATTCTCTTGCACCCAACGACTAGATAGGATGTGTAAGAGGACTATGGTGATTATTCTTAGTTTTTATGACTTCAATCAAAGTTTGTTATTTTACAATGACACCGGAGTGTGTTATTGCCTCTCTGGCAGAGTTTGAAGAAGAATCTACCAGAGTTTTACTATGATTTTAGCCGGAGTAGTTAAGATCATATTGCTGTTCTCGGCCATCTGAGGAGAGGTAAAAACTTCAGATCAGGGGACAGCGGGCAGATGAATCTGCATAGAGGTATGTAGCAGTTTTTATTTTCTGACAATGGAATTGATGAGAAAATCCTGCCATACCGATATAATGTCATGTATGTATACTTTGCACTTCAGTATTCTGGGAATGGTACTTCACTGGAATTACTCTGTAAAAAGTACATAAGAATTTTTTTATATGTATTGATTATGTTAAACGTTTTTGCTGGAATGTAGAATCGTTTACATTTAGTGAGGTACTGAGTGAATAAATGTTTGGGCTATTTTTCCACTTGGCACTTGCTTATTCTAATTATGACAGTTTTGTTTCTCCCTCACTGCTGTGTGTGAGGGGGAGGGGCCGTTTTTGGCGCTCTTTGCTACGCATCAAAATTTCCAGTCAGTTGCTCATTGTATTTCCTGCATGATCCGGTTCGTCTCTACAGAACTCAGGGGTCTTCAAAACTTCTTTTGAGGGAGGTAGATTCTCTCAGCAGAGCTGTGAGAATTATATATTGACTGTGATAAAAAACGTTACTCTGTAATTTAATTAATTTTGCTTTGCTAATGGTAAACCTTTGCTAAAGTTGGGTTGTTTACAAGGATTGATGCTATAACTGTTTTTCAGTTTATTATTTCAACTGTCATTAATCGTTTAGTGTTTCTTTGAGGCACAGTACGTTTTTATTAAATAAAATTGTAGCCAAGTTGCAAGTTTATTTGCTAGTGTGTTGAACATGTCTGATTCAGAGGAAGATACCTGTGTCATTTGTTCCAATGCCAAGGTGGAGCCCAATAGAAATTTATGTACTAACTGTATTGATGCTACTTTAAATAAAAGCCAATCTGTACAAATTGAACAAATTTCACCTAACAGCGAGGGGAGAGTTATGCCGACTAACTCGCCTCACGTGTCAGTACCTGCATCTCCCGCTCGGGAGGTGCGTGATATTGTGGCGCCCAGTACATCTGGGCGGCCATTACAGATAACATTACAAGATATGGCTACTGTTATGACTGAAGTTTTGGCTAAATTACCAGAACTAAGAGGCAAGCGTGATCACTCTGGGGTGAGAACAGAGTGCGCTGATAATACTAGGGCCATGTCTGATACTGCGTCACAGCTTGCAGAGCATGAGGACGGAGAGCTTCATTCTGTGGGTGACGGTTCTGATCCAAACAGATTGGATTCAGATATTTCAAATTTTAAATTTAAATTGGAGAACCTCCGTGTATTACTAGGGGAGGTTTTAGCGGCTCTGAATGATTGTAACACAGTTGCAATACCAGAGAAAATGTGTAGGTTGGATAAATATTTTGCGGTACCGGCGAGTACTGATGTTTTTCCTATACCTAAGAGACTTACTGAAATTGTTACTAAGGAGTGGGATAGACCCGGTGTGCCGTTCTCACCCCCTCCAATATTTAGAAAAATGTTTCCAATAGACGCCACCACACGGGACTTATGGCAAACGGTCCCTAAGGTGGAGGGAGCAGTTTCTACCTTAGCTAAGCGTACCACTATCCCGGTTGAGGATAGCTGTGCTTTTTCAGATCCAATGGATAAAAAACTAGAGGGTTACCTTAAGAAAATGTTTGTTCAACAAGGTTTTATATTGCAACCCCTTGCATGCATCGCGCCGGTCACGGCTGCTGCAGCATTCTGGATTGAATCTCTGGAAGAGAACATTAGTTCAGCTACGCTGGACGAGATTACGGACAGGTTTAGAGTCCTTAAACTAGCTAATTCTTTCATTTCGGAAGCCGTAGTACATTTAACCAAACTTACGGCTAAGAATTCAGGATTCGCCATTCAGGCACGCAGAGCACTGTGGCTAAAATCCTGGTCAGCTGATGTTACTTCTAAATCTAAATTGCTTAATATACCTTTCAAGGGACAGACCTTATTCGGGCCCGGGTTGAAGGAGATTATCGCTGACATTACAGGAGGTAAAGGCCATGCCCTGCCTCAGGACAAAGCCAAAGCTAAGACTAGACAGTCTAATTTTCGTTCCTTTCGTAATTTCAAAGCAGGAGCAGCATCAACTTCCTCTGCACCAAAACAGGAAGGAGCTGTTGCTCGTTACAGACAAGGCTGGAGACCTAATCAGTCCTGGAACAAGGGCAAGCAGGCCAGGAAACCTGCTGCTGCCCCTAAGACAGCATGAATCGAGGGCCCCCGATCCGGGACCGGATCTGGTGGGGGGCAGACTTTCTCTCTTCGCCCAGACTTGGGCAAGAGATGTTCAGGATCCCTGGGCGCTAGAGATCATATCTCAGGGATACCTTCTGGACTTCAAATTCTCTCCCCCAAGAGGGAGATTTCATCTGTCAAGGTTGTCAACAAACCAAATAAAGAAAGAGGCGTTTCTACGCTGCGTACAAGATCTTTTATTAATGGGAGTGATCCATCCGGTTCCGCGGTCGGAACAAGGACAAGGGTTTTACTCAAATCTGTTTGTAGTTCCCAAAAAAGAGGGAACTTTCAGGCCAATCTTGGATTTAAAGATCCTAAACAAATTCTTAAGAGTTCCATCGTTCAAAATGGAAACTATTCGGACAATTTTACCCATGATCCAAAAAGGTCAGTACATGACCACAGTGGATTTAAAGGATGCTTACCTTCACATACCGATTCACAAGGATCATTACCGGTATCTAAGGTTTGCCTTTCTAGACAGGCATTACCAATTTGTAGCTCTTCCATTCGGATTGGCTACGGCTCCAAGAATCTTCACAAAGGTTCTGGGTACTCTTCTAGCGGTCCTAAGACCGCGAGGAATTTCGGTAGCTCCATACCTGGACGACATTCTGATACAAGCTCCAAGCTTTCAAACTGCCAAGTCTCATACAGAGTTAGTACTGGCATTTCTAAGGTCGCATGGATGGAAGGTGAACGAAAAGAAGAGTTCTCTCTTTCTCCAACATAGGTGTGTCCGGTCCACGGCGTCATCCTTACTTGTGGGATATTCTCTTCCCCAACAGGAAATGGCAAAGAGCCCAGCAAAGCTGGTCACATGATCCCTCCTAGGCTCCGCCTACCCCAGTCATTCTCTTTGCCGTTGTACAGGCAACATCTCCACGGAGATGGCTTAGAGTTTTTTAGTGTTTAACTGTAGTTTTTCATTATTCAATCAAGAGTTTGTTATTTTCAAATAGTGCTGGTACGTACTATTTACTCAGAAACAGAAAAGAGATGAAGAATTCTGTTTGTATGAGGAAAATGATTTTAGCAACCGTAACTAAAATCCATGGCTGTTCCACACAGGACTGTTGAGAGCAATTAACTTCAGTTGGGGGAACAGTTTGCAGTCTCTTGCTGCTTGAGGTATGACACATTCTAACAAGACGATGTAATGCTGGAAGCTGTCATTTTCCCTATGGGATCCGGTAAGCCATGTTTATTACGATTGTAAATAAGGGCTTCACAAGGGCTTATTTAAACTGTAGACTTTTTTTGGGCTAAATCGATTGATATTAACACTTATTTAGCCTTGAGGAATCATTTATTCTGGGTATTTTGATTTAATAATATCGGCAGGCACTGTTTTAGACACCTTATTCTTTAGGGGCTTTCCCAAAGCATAGGCAGAGTCTCATTTTCGCGCCGGTGTTGCGCACTTGTTTTTGAGAGGCATGGCATGCAGTCGCATGTGAGAGGAGCTCTGATACTTATAAAAGACTTCTGAAGGCGTCATTTGGTATCGTATTCCCCTTTGGGTTTGGTTGGGTCTCAGCAAAGCAGATACCAGGGACTGTAAAGGGGTTTAAAGCTTAAAACGGCTCCGGTTCCGTTATTTTAAGGGTTAAAGCTTCCAAAATTGGTGTGCAATATTTTCAAGGCTTTAAGACGCTGTGGTGAAAATTTGGTGAATTTTGAACAATTCCTTCATGTTTTTTCGCAATTGCAGTAATAAAGTGTGTTCAGTTTAAAATTTAAAGTGACAGTAACGGTTTTATTTTAAAACGTTTTTTGTACTTTCTGATCAAGTTTATGCCTGTTTAACATGTCTGAACTACCAGATAGACTGTGTTCTGAATGTGGGGAAGCCAGAATTCCTATTCATTTAAATAAATGTGATTTATGTGATAATGACAATGATGCCCAAGATGATTCCTCAAGTGAGGGGAGTAAGCATGGTACTGCATCATTCCCTCCTTCGTCTACACGAGTCTTGCCCACTCAGGAGGCCCCTAGTACATCTAGCGCGCCAATTCTCCTTACTATGCAACAATTAACGGCTGTAATGGATAATTCTGTCAAAAACATTTTAGCCAAAATGAACCCTTGTCAGCGTAAGCGTGGCTGCTCTGTTTTAGTTACTGAAGAGCATGACGACGCTGATATTAATATCTCTGAAGGGCCCCTAACCCAATCTGAGGGGGCCAGGGAGGTTTTGTCTGAGGGAGAAATTACTGATTTAGGGAACATTTCTCAGCAGGCTGAATCTGATGTGATTACATTTAAATTTAAATTGGAACATCTCCGCATTTTGCTTAAGGAGGTATTATCCACTCTGGATGATTGTGAAAATTTAGTCATCCCAGAGAAACTATGTAAAATGGACAAGTTCCTAGAGGTGCCGGGGCTCCCAGAAGCTTTTCCTATACCCAAGCGGGTGGCGGACATTGTTAATTTTCGTCCCTTTCGTAAAAACGGACCAGCCCAAGGTGTTACGTCCTCTAAGCAAGAGGGTAATACTTCTCAGGCCAAGCCAGCTTGGAGACCAATGCAAGGCTGGAACAAGGGAAAGCAGGCCAAGAAACCTGCCACTGTTACCAAGACAGCATGAAATATTGGCCCCCGATCCGGGACCGGATCTGGTGGGGGGCAGACTCTCTCTCTTCGCTCAGGCTTGGGCAAGAGATGTTCTGGATCCCTGGGCGCTAGAAATAGTCTCCCAGGGTTATCTTCTGGAATTCAAGGGACTTCCCCCAAGGGGGAGGTTCCACAAGTCGCAGTTGTCTTCAGACCACATAAAAAGACAGGCGTTCTTACATTGTGTAGAAGACCTGTTAAAAATGGGAGTGATTCATCCTGTTCCATTAAGAGAACAAGGGATGGGGTTCTACTCCAATCTGTTTATAGTTCCCAAAAAAGAGGGAACGTTCAGACCAATCCTAGATCTCAAGATCTTAAACAAATTTCTCAAGGTCCCATCGTTCAAGATGGAAACCATTCGAACTATCCTTCCTTCCATCCAGGAAGGTCAATTTATGACCACGGTGGATTTAAAGGATGCGTATCTACATATTCCTATCCACAAGGAACATCATCGGTTCCTAAGGTTTGCATTCCTGGACAAACATTACCAGTTCGTGGCGCTTCCTTTCGGATTAGCCACTGCTCCAAGGATTTTCACAAAGGTACTAGGGTCCCTTCTAGCGGTGCTAAGACCAAGGGGCATTGCAGTAGTACCTTACCTGGACGACATTCTGATTCAAGCGTCGTCCCTTCCTCAAGCAAAGGCTCACACGGACATTGTCCTGGCCTTTCTCAGATCTCACGGCTGGAAAGTGAACGTGGAAAAGAGTTCTCTATCCCCGTCAACAAGGGTTCCCTTCTTGGGAACAATTATAGACTCCCAT